>NW_027520747.1:395000-396915 GCF_051991255.1 Vanacampus margaritifer | reverse complement strand
AAGTGGCACTCTGAAAATAATTCAAAAAAAGTTGACTTTGAAAATTTTTGAGAACCAGGATTTGGGGGGGGCAAATGTGCTGAGGCAGGCCGCCCATAGTGCTCCTATTTCGGCCTGGGCGCGCCAGAGCACCCCCCTGGAAGTGGCACTCTGAAAATAATTAAAAAAAAAATGACTTTGAAAATTTTTGAGAACCAGGATTTGGGGGGGGCAAATGTGCTGAGGCAGGCCGCCCATAGTGCTCCTATTTCGGCCTGGGCGCGCCAGAGCACCCCCCTGGAAGTGGCACTCTGAAAATAATTCGAAAAAAGATGACTTTGAAAATTTTTGAGAACCAGGATTTGGGGGGGCAAATCTGCTCAGGCAGGCCGCCCATAGTGCTCCTATTTCGGCCTGGGCGAGCCAGAGCCCCCCCTGGAAGTGCCCCATTCATTTTCAATGGCCGGGTGACCAGGCGTCGAAAAATGCCATAGGAAATGAATGGGGCCCATTCATTTTCAATGGCCGGGTGACCAGGGGGCCAGTACCACCTGCCGCCATTAGGGGCGCTGTAGATAGGGGACCTCGTCCCCCCATTCGAGAGGTTTGCCCCCAAACCTCAAAATGTATGGGGTACAATATCAGGAGCGAGCTTTTTAAGACGAAAAATTTTCAGAGTCAACTTTCTTCGAAATATTTTCAGAGTGCCACTTCCCAGGGGGATTCTCGCTTGCCAAGGCCGAGATAAGAGCACTATGGGCGGCCTGCCTCAACACATTTGGCCCCCCCAAATCCTGGTTCTCAAAAATTTTCAAAGTCAACTTTTTTCGAAATATTTTCAGAGTGCCACTTCCCAGGGGGATTCTCGCTTGCCAAGGCCGAGATAAGAGCACTATGGGCGGCCTGCCTCAGCACATTTGGCCCCCCCAAATCCTGGTTCTCAAAAATTTTCAAAGTCTGCTTTTTTCGAAATATTTTCAGAGTGCCACTTCCCAGGGGGATTCTCGCTTGCCAAGGCCGAGATAAGAGCACTATGGGCGGCCTGCCTCAGCACATTTGGCCCCCCCAAATCCTGGTTCTCAAAAATTTTCAAAGTCTGCTCTTTTCGAAATATTTTCAGAGTGCCACTTCCCAGGGGGATTCTCGCTTGCCAAGGCCGAGATAAGAGCACTATGGGCGGCCTGCCTCAGCACATTTGGCCCCCCCCAAATCCTGGTTCTCAAAAATTTTCAAAGTCTGCTCTTTTCGAAATATTTTCAGAGTGCCACTTCCCAGGGGGATTCTCGCTTGCCATGGCCGAGATAAGAGCACTATGGGCGGCCTGCCTCAGCACATTTGGCCCCCCCCAAATCCTGGTTCTCAAAAATTTTCAAAGTCTGCTCTTTTCGAAATATTTTCAGAGTGCCACTTCCCAGGGGGATTCTCGCTTGCCAAGGCCGAGATAAGAGCACTATGGGCGGCCTGCCTCAGCACATTTGGCCCCCCCCCCAAATACGCCCACCCACCTTCTCCCACGTTACGAGCCGCATGCAAGACCCGCCTTCGGAGGGCCCCCGCCGGCCGGCCTCGCGCCGGTGTTCGGGCGGGCGGCTCCTCCGGCTCGCGGGTCGCCTTCCAGCGCCCCGGCGACACGCGAACGTCGGCCCGATGGCCAGCGCCCGCACGCCCCGGCGCGCCCGATCGGAAGCGAGGCCGAGACGCACCCCACGCTCCGTACCCCGGAGCTGTCACCTGGCTGTCCTACGACGGAGCCCGGCGCCCCGCAGGCCCTCTCGTCCCCCACAGACCCGCGCTCACGCCTCGTCAGGGGGAGCTTGGCGCCCGCAGGCGGCGGCGGTGCCTCCGGAAGCACGGTTTCTCAAACCCTCCCACGAACCGAACACGTAAGGCGAGGCCGAAGCACCTGGCACGCCGCGCCGAGGGAGGAGGCCCCCTA
>NW_027520747.1:380000-385000 GCF_051991255.1 Vanacampus margaritifer | reverse complement strand
TGGTTCTCAAAAATTTTCAAAGTCAACTTTTTTCAAAATATTTTCAGAGTGCCACTTCCCAGGGGGATTCTCGCCTGCCATAGCCGAAATAGGAGCGCCATGGGCGGCCTCAGTGAGCACATTTGGCCCCCCCATCCTGGAGCGCCATGGACCAGGGGGAGAGCGCCTCTCTTTGGGGCTTGTTGCTGGCTGTTGGCGGGGCTCCATGGACCAGGGGGAGAGCGCCATGGACCAGGGGGAGAGCGCCTCTCTTCGGGGCTTGATGCCTGTTGGCGGGGCTCCATGGACCAGGGGGAGAGCGCCTCTCTTTGGGGCTTGTTGCTGGCTATTGGCGGGGCTCCATGGACCAGGGGGAGAGCGCCTCTCTTTGGGGCTTGTTGCTGGCTGTTGGCGGGGCTCCATGGACCAGGGGGAGAGCGCCATGGACCAGGGGGAGAGCACCTGCCATAGCCGAAATAAGAGCACTATAGGCGGCCGCCCTCAGCACATTTGGCCCCCCAATCCTGGTTCTCAAATTTTTTCAAAGTCAACTTTTTTCGAAATATTTTCAGAGTGCCACCTCCAGCGGGGGCTCTCGCCTGCCATAGCCGAAATAAGAGCACTATGGGCGGCCGCCCTCAGCACATTTGGCCCCCCCATCCTGGAGCGCCATGGACCAGGAGGAGAGCGCCTCTCTTCGGGGCTTGATGCCTGTTGGCGGGGCTCCATGGATCAGGGGGAGAGCGCCTCTCTTTGGGGCTTGTTGCTGGCTGTTGGCGTGGCTCCATGGACCAGGGGGAGAGCGCCATGGACCAGGGGGAGAGCACCTGCCATAGCCGAAATAAGAGCACTATAGGCGGCCGCCCTCAGCACATTTGGCCCCCCCATCCTGGAGCGCCATGGACCAGGGGGAGAGCGCCTCTCTTCGGGGCTTGATGCCTGTTGGCGGGGCTCCATGGACCAGGGGGAGAGCGCCTCTCTTTGGGGCTTGTTGCTGGCTGTTGGCGTGGCTCCATGGACCAGGGGGAGAGCGCCATGGACCAGGGGGAGAGCACCTGCCATAGCCGAAATAAGAGCACTATAGGCGGCCGCCCTCAGCACATTTGGCCCCCCCATCCTGGAGCGCCATGGACCAGGAGGAGAGCGCCTCTCTTCGGGGCTTGATGCCTGTTGGCGGGGCTCCATGGACCAGGGGGAGAGCGCCTCTCTTTGGGGCTTGTTGCTGGCTGTTGGCGTGGCTCCATGGACCAGGGGGAGAGCGCCATGGACCAGGGGGAGAGCACCTGCCATAGCCGAAATAAGAGCACTATAGGCGGCCGCCCTCAGCACATTTGGCCCCCCCATCCTGGAGCGCCATGGACCAGGGGGAGAGCGCCTCTCTTCGGGGCTTGATGCCTGTTGGCGGGGCTCCATGGACCAGGGGGAGAGCGCCTCTCTTTGGGGCTTGTTGCTGGCTGTTGGCGTGGCTCCATGGACCAGGGGGAGAGCGCCATGGACCAGGGGGAGAGCACCTGCCATAGCCGAAATAAGAGCACTATAGGCGGCCGCCCTCAGCACATTTGGCCCCCCCATCCTGGAGCGCCATGGACCAGGGGGAGAGCGCCTCTCTTCGGGGCTTGATGCCTGTTGGCGGGGCTCCATGGACCAGGGGGAGAGCGCCTCTCTTTGGGGCTTGTTGCTGGCTGTTGGCGTGGCTCCATGGACCAGGGGGAGAGCGCCATGGACCAGGGGGAGAGCACCTGCCATAGCCGAAATAAGAGCACTATAGGCGGCCGCCCTCAGCACATTTGGCCCCCCCATCCTGGAGCGCCATGGACCAGGGGGAGAGCGCCTCTCTTCGGGGCTTGTTGCTGGCTGTTGGCGAGGCTCCATGTACCAGGGGGAGAGCGCCATGGACCAGGGGGAGAGTGCCTCTCTTCGGGGCTTGATGCCTGTTGGCGGGGCTCCATGGACCAGGGAGAGAGCGCCTCTCTTTGGGGCTTGTTACTGGCTGTTGGCGAGGCTCCATGGACCAGGGGGAGAGCGCCATGGACCAGGGGGAGAGCGCCTGCCATAGCCGAAATAGGAGCACTATAGGCGGCCGCCCTCAGCACATTTGGCCTGTCGCCGCTGTCCGCTGGCCGCTGTCCGCTGGCCGCTGTCCGCTTTATCCTTTACTTTCAGCACTTTCAGCACTTTCAGCACTTCCAGCACTTCCAGCACTTGCAGCACTTCCAGCTCTTCCCCCTCTTTCCCTTCTTCCAACTGCGGGCGCGCCGGGCGCACAGGGGCTCGTGCGGAGGGGTGTGTGTGCGTGCATGTGCCGAACAAGGAGGAGAGCGTCTCTCTTCGGGGCTTGATGCCTGTTGGCGGGGCTCCATGGACCAGGGGGAGAGCGCCTCTCTTTGGGGCTTGTTGCTGGCTGTTGGCGGGGCTCCATGGACCAGGGGGAGAGCGCCATGGACCAGGGGGAGAGGGCCTGCCATAGCCGAAATAGGAGCACTATAGGCGGCCTGCCTCAGCACATTTGGCCCCCCAATCCTGGTTCTCAAAATTTTTCAAAGTCAACTTTTTTCGAAATATTTTCAGAGTGCCACCTCCAGCGGGGGCTCTCGCCTGCCATAGCCGAAATAAGAGCTCTATGGGCGGCCGCCCTCAGCACATTTGGCCCCCCCATCCTGGAGCGCCATGGACAAGGGGGAGAGCGCCTCTCTTCGGGGCTTGATGCCTGTTGGCGGGGCTCCATGGACCAGGGGGAGAGCGCCTCTCTTCGGGGCTTGTTGCTGGCTGTTGGCGGGGCTCCATGTACCAGGGGGAGAGCGCCATGGACCAGGGGGAGAGTGCCTCTCTTCGGGGCTTGATGCCTGTTGGCGGGGCTCCATGGACCAGGGAGAGAGCGCCTCTCTTTGGGGCTTGTTGCTGGCTGTTGACGGGGCTCCATGGACCGGGGGGAAAGCGCCATGGACCAGGGGGAGAGCGCCTGCCATAGCCGAAATAGGAGCACTATAGGCGGCCGCCCTCAGCACATTTGGCCTGTCGCCGCTGTCCGCTGGCCGCTGTCCGCTGGCCGCTGTCCGCTGGCCGCTGTCCGCTTTCCCCTTTACTTTCAGCACTTTCAGCACTTTCAGCACTTCCAGCACTTCCAGCACTTCCAGCACTTCCAGCACTTCCAGCTCTTCCCCCTCTTTCCCTTCTTCCAACTGCGGGCGCGCCGGGCGCACAGGGGCTCGTGCGGAGGGGTGTGTGTGCGTGCATGTGCCGAACAAGGAGGAGAGCGCCTCACTTCGGGGCTTGTCGCTGGCCGTCGGCGGGGCTCCAAGGACCAGGGGGAGAGCGCCTCTCTTTGGGGGCTTGATGCTGGCTGTTGGCGCGTGTCTTCGGGGCTCCACGGACCAGTGGGAGAGCGCCTGTCTTCGGGGCTTGATGATGGCCGTTTGCGGGACTCCATGGACCAGGGGGAGAGCGCCATGGACCAGGGGGAGAGCGTCTCTCTTCAGGGCTTGACCAGGGCTCCAATCTTCCCATTGAAATGAATGGCGGGTGACCAGGCGTCCAAATCCCCCATTGAAATGAAGGCCGGGTGACCAGGCGTCCAAATCCCCCCATTGAAATGAATGGCGGGTGACCAGGCGTCCAAATCCCCCATTGAAATGAAGGCCGGGTGCCCAGGGCTCCAATCTCCCCATTGAAATGAATGGCGGGTGACCAGGCGTCCAAATCCCCCATTGAAATGAAGGCCGGGTGCCCAGGGCTCCAATCTCCCCAGTGAAATGAATGGCGGGTGACCAGGCGTCCAAATCCCCCATTGAAATGAAGGCCGGGTGCCCAGGGCTCCAATCTCCCCAGTGAAATGAATGGCGGGTGACCAGGCGTCCAAATCCCCCATTGAAATGAAGGCCGGGTGCCCAGGGCTCCAATCTCCCCAGTGAAATGAATGGCGGGTGACCAGGCGTCCAAATCCCCCATTGAAATGAAGGCCGGGTGCCCAGGGCTCCAATCTCCCCATTGAAATGAATGGCGGGTGACCAGGCGTCCAAATCCCCCATTGAAATGAAGGCCGGGTGCCCAGGGCTCCAATCTCCCCAGTGAAATGAATGGCGAATGACCAGGCGTCCAAATCCCCCATTGAAATGAAGGCCGGGTGACCAGGGCTCCAATCTCCCCATTGAAATGAATGGCGGGTGACCAGGCGTCCAAATCCCCCATTGAAATGAAGGCCGGGTGACCAGGCGTCCAAATCCCCCCATTGAAATGAATGGCGGGTGACCAGGCGTCCAAATCCCCCATTGAAATGAAGGCCGGGTGCCCAGGGCTCCAATCTCCCCATTGAAATGAATGGCGGGTGACCAGACGTCCAAATCCCCCATTGAAATGAAGGCCGGGTGCCCAGGGCTCCAATCTCCCCATTGAAATGAATGGCGGGTGACCAGGCGTCCAAATCCCCCATTGAAATGAAGGCCGGATGCCCAGGGCTCCAATCTCCCCATTGAAATGAATGCCGGGTGACCAGGCGTCCAAATCCCCCCATTGAAATGAATGGCGGGTGACCAGGCGTCCAAATCCCCCATTGAAATGAAGGCCGGGTGCCCAGGGCTCCAATCTCCCCATTGAAATGAATGGCGGGTGACCAGACGTCCAAATCCCCCATTGAAATGAAGGCCGGATGCCCAGGGCTCCAATCTCCCCATTGAAATGAATGCCGGGTGACCAGGCGTCCATATCCCCCCGCCCCCCCCCCCCCCCCCCCCATTGAAATGAATGACGGGTGACCAGGCAGGCGAGAGCCCCCGCTGCAGAGGCTCCAGAGGTGGCACTCTGAAAATATTTCAAAAAAAGTTGACTTTGAAATTTTTGGAGAACCAGGATTTGGGGGGGGGCAAATGTGCTGAGGCAGGCCGCCCATAGTGCTCCTATTTCGGCCTGGGCGCGCCAGAGCACCCCCCTGGAAGTGGCACTCTGAAAATAATTCAAAAAAAGTTGACTTTGAAAATTTTTGAGAACCAGGATTTGGGGGGGGCAAATGTGCTGAGGCAGGCCGCCCA
>NW_027520747.1:360000-367500 GCF_051991255.1 Vanacampus margaritifer | reverse complement strand
ATTCTCGCCTGCCATAGCCAAAATAGGAGCGCCATGGGCGGCCTCAGTGAGCACATTTGGCCCCCCCATCCTGGAGCGCCATGGACCAGGGGGAGAGCGCCTCTCTTTGGGGCTTGTTGCTGGCTGTTGGCGGGGCTCCATGGACCAGGGGGAGAGCGCCATGGACCAGGGGGAGAGCGCCTCTCTTCGGGGCTTGATGCCTGTTGGCGGGGCTCCATGGACCAGGGGGAGAGCGCCTCTCTGTGGGGCTTGTTGCTGGCTATTGGCGGGGCTCCATGGACCAGGGGGAGAGCGCCTCTCTTTGGGGCTTGTTGCTGGCTGTTGGCGGGGCTCCATGGACCAGGGGGAGAGCGCCATGGACCAGGGGGAGAGCACCTGCCATAGCCGAAATAAGAGCACTATAGGCGGCCGCCCTCAGCACATTTGGCCCCCCAAATCCTGGTTCTCAAAAATTTTCAAAGTCAACTTTTTTCAAAATATTTTCAGAGTGCCACTTCCCAGGGGGATTCTCGCCTGCCATAGCCGAAATAGGAGCGCCATGGGCGGCCTCAGTGAGCACATTTGGCCCCCCCATCCTGGAGCGCCATGGACCAGGGGGAGAGCGCCTCTCTTTGGGGCTTGTTGCTGGCTGTTGGCGGGGCTCCATGGACCAGGGGGAGAGCGCCATGGACCAGGGGGAGAGCGCCTCTCTTCGGGGCTTGATGCCTGTTGGCGGGGCTCCATGGACCAGGGGGAGAGCGCCTCTCTTTGGGGCTTGTTGCTGGCTATTGGCGGGGCTCCATGGACCAGGGGGAGAGCGCCTCTCTTTGGGGCTTGTTGCTGGCTGTTGGCGGGGCTCCATGGACCAGGGGGAGAGCGCCATGGACCAGGGGGAGAGCACCTGCCATAGCCGAAATAAGAGCACTATAGGCGGCCGCCCTCAGCACATTTGGCCCCCCAATCCTGGTTCTCAAATTTTTTCAAAGTCAACTTTTTTCGAAATATTTTCAGAGTGCCACCTCCAGCGGGGGCTCTCGCCTGCCATAGCCGAAATAAGAGCACTATGGGCGGCCGCCCTCAGCACATTTGGCCCCCCCATCCTGGAGCGCCATGGACCAGGAGGAGAGCGCCTCTCTTCGGGGCTTGATGCCTGTTGGCGGGGCTCCATGGACCAGGGGGAGAGCGCCTCTCTTTGGGGCTTGTTGCTGGCTGTTGGCGTGGCTCCATGGACCAGGGGGAGAGCGCCATGGACCAGGGGGAGAGCACCTGCCATAGCCGAAATAAGAGCACTTTAGGCGGCCGCCCTCAGCACATTTGGCCCCCCCATCCTGGAGCGCCATGGACCAGGAGGAGAGCGCCTCTCTTCGGGGCTTGATGCCTGTTGGCGGGGCTCCATGGACCAGGGGGAGAGCGCCTCTCTTTGGGGCTTGTTGCTGGCTGTTGGCGTGGCTCCATGGACCAGGGGGAGAGCGCCATGGACCAGGGGGAGAGCACCTGCCATAGCCGAAATAAGAGCACTATAGGCGGCCGCCCTCAGCACATTTGGCCCCCCCATCCTGGAGCGCCATGGACCAAGGGGAGAGCGCCTCTCTTCGGGGCTTGATGCCTGTTGGCGGGGCTCCATGGACCAGGGGGAGAGCGCCTCTCTTTGGGGCTTGTTGCTGGCTGTTGGCGTGGCTCCATGGACCAGGGGGAGAGCGCCATGGACCAGGGGGAGAGCACCTGCCATAGCCGAAATAAGAGCACTATAGGCGGCCGCCCTCAGCACATTTGGCCCCCCCATCCTGGAGCGCCATGGACCAGGGGGAGAGCGCCTCTCTTCGGGGCTTGATGCCTGTTGGCGGGGCTCCATGGACCAGGGGGAGAGCGCCTCTCTTTGGGGCTTGTTGCTGGCTGTTGGCGTGGCTCCATGGACCAGGGGGAGAGCGCCATGGACCAGGGGGAGAGCACCTGCCATAGCCGAAATAAGAGCACTATAGGCGGCCGCCCTCAGCACATTTGGCCCCCCCATCCTGGAGCGCCATGGACCAAGGGGAGAGCGCCTCTCTTCGGGGCTTGATGCCTGTTGGCGGGGCTCCATGGACCAGGGGGAGAGCGCCTCTCTTTGGGGCTTGTTGCTGGCTGTTGGCGTGGCTCCATGGACCAGGGGGAGAGCGCCATGGACCAGGGGGAGAGCACCTGCCATAGCCGAAATAAGAGCACTATAGGCGGCCGCCCTCAGCACATTTGGCCCCCCCATCCTGGAGCGCCATGGACAAGGGGGAGAGCGCCTCTCTTCGGGGCTTGATGCCTGTTGGCGGGGCTCCATGGACCAGGGGGAGAGCGCCTCTCTTTGGGGCTTGTTGCTGGCTGTTGGCGTGGCTCCATGGACCAGGGGGAGAGCGCCATGGACCAGGGGGAGAGCACCTGCCATAGCCGAAATAAGAGCACTATAGGCGGCCGCCCTCAGCACATTTGGCCCCCCCATCCTGGAGCGCCATGGACAAGGGGGAGAGCGCCTCTCTTCGGGGCTTGATGCCTGTTGGCGGGGCTCCATGGACCAGGGGGAGAGCGCCTCTCTTTGGGGCTTGTTGCTGGCTGTTGGCGTGGCTCCATGGACCAGGGGGAGAGCGCCATGGACCAGGGGGAGAGCACCTGCCATAGCCGAAATAAGAGCACTATAGGCGGCCGCCCTCAGCACATTTGGCCCCCCCATCCTGGAGCGCCATGGACCAGGGGGAGAGCGCCTCTCTTCGGGGCTTGATGCCTGTTGGCGGGGCTCCATGGACCAGGGGGAGAGCGCCTCTCTTTGGGGCTTGTTGCTGGCTGTTGGCGTGGCTCCATGGACCAGGGGGAGAGCGCCATGGACCAGGGGGAGAGCACCTGCCATAGCCGAAATAAGAGCACTATAGGCGGCCGCCCTCAGCACATTTGGCCCCCCCATCCTGGAGCGCCATGGACCAGGAGGAGAGCGCCTCTCTTCGGGGCTTGATGCCTGTTGGCGGGGCTCCATGGACCAGGGGGAGAGCGCCTCTCTTTGGGGCTTGTTGCTGGCTGTTGGCGTGGCTCCATGGACCAGGGGGAGAGCGCCATGGACCAGGGGGAGAGCACCTGCCATAGCCGAAATAAGAGCACTATAGGCGGCCGCCCTCAGCACATTTGGCCCCCCCATCCTGGAGCGCCATGGACCAGGGGGAGAGCGCCTCTCTTCGGGGCTTGATGCCTGTTGGCGGGGCTCCATGGACCAGGGGGAGAGCGCCTCTCTTTGGGGCTTGTTGCTGGCTGTTGGCGTGGCTCCATGGACCAGGGGGAGAGCGCCATGGACCAGGGGGAGAGCACCTGCCATAGCCGAAATAAGAGCACTATAGGCGGCCGCCCTCAGCACATTTGGCCCCCCCATCCTGGAGCGCCATGGACCAGGGGGAGAGCGCCTCTCTTCGGGGCTTGATGCCTGTTGGCGGGGCTCCATGGACCAGGGGGAGAGCGCCTCTCTTTGGGGCTTGTTGCTGGCTGTTGGCGTGGCTCCATGGACCAGGGGGAGAGCGCCATGGACCAGGGGGAGAGCACCTGCCATAGCCGAAATAAGAGCACTATAGGCGGCCGCCCTCAGCACATTTGGCCCCCCCATCCTGGAGCGCCATGGACCAGGGGGAGAGCGCCTCTCTTCGGGGCTTGTTGCTGGCTGTTGGCGAGGCTCCATGTACCAGGGGGAGAGCGCCATGGACCAGGGGGAGAGTGCCTCTCTTCGGGGCTTGATGCCTGTTGGCGGGGCTCCATGGACCAGGGAGAGAGCGCCTCTCTTTGGGGCTTGTTACTGGCTGTTGGCGAGGCTCCATGGACCAGGGGGAGAGCGCCATGGACCAGGGGGAGAGCGCCTGCCATAGCCGAAATAGGAGCACTATAGGCGGCCGCCCTCAGCACATTTGGCCTGTCGCCGCTGTCCGCTGGCCGCTGTCCGCTGGCCGCTGTCCGCTTTATCCTTTACTTTCAGCACTTTCAGCACTTTCAGCACTTCCAGCACTTCCAGCACTTGCAGCACTTCCAGCTCTTCCCCCTCTTTCCCTTCTTCCAACTGCGGGCGCGCCGGGCGCACAGGGGCTCGTGCGGAGGGGTGTGTGTGCGTGCATGTGCCGAACAAGGAGGAGAGCGTCTCTCTTCGGGGCTTGATGCCTGTTGGCGGGGCTCCATGGACCAGGGGGAGAGCGCCTCTCTTTGGGGCTTGTTGCTGGCTGTTGGCGGGGCTCCATGGACCAGGGGGAGAGCGCCATGGACCAGGGGGAGAGGGCCTGCCATAGCCGAAATAGGAGCACTATAGGCGGCCTGCCTCAGCACATTTGGCCCCCCAATCCTGGTTCTCAAAATTTTTCAAAGTCAACTTTTTTCGAAATATTTTCAGAGTGCCACCTCCAGCGGGGGCTCTCGCCTGCCATAGCCGAAATAAGAGCTCTATGGGCGGCCGCCCTCAGCACATTTGGCCCCCCCATCCTGGAGCGCCATGGACAAGGGGGAGAGCGCCTCTCTTCGGGGCTTGATGCCTGTTGGCGGGGCTCCATGGACCAGGGGGAGAGCGCCTCTCTTCGGGGCTTGTTGCTGGCTGTTGGCGGGGCTCCATGTACCAGGGGGAGAGCGCCATGGACCAGGGGGAGAGTGCCTCTCTTCGGGGCTTGATGCCTGTTGGCGGGGCTCCATGGACCAGGGAGAGAGCGCCTCTCTTTGGGGCTTGTTGCTGGCTGTTGACGGGGCTCCATGGACCGGGGGGAAAGCGCCATGGACCAGGGGGAGAGCGCCTGCCATAGCCGAAATAGGAGCACTATAGGCGGCCGCCCTCAGCACATTTGGCCTGTCGCCGCTGTCCGCTGGCCGCTGTCCGCTGGCCGCTGTCCGCTGGCCGCTGTCCGCTTTCCCCTTTACTTTCAGCACTTTCAGCACTTTCAGCACTTCCAGCACTTCCAGCACTTCCAGCACTTCCAGCACTTCCAGCTCTTCCCCCTCTTTCCCTTCTTCCAACTGCGGGCGCGCCGGGCGCACAGGGGCTCGTGCGGAGGGGTGTGTGTGCGTGCATGTGCCGAACAAGGAGGAGAGCGCCTCACTTCGGGGCTTGTCGCTGGCCGTCGGCGGGGCTCCAAGGACCAGGGGGAGAGCGCCTCTCTTTGGGGGCTTGATGCTGGCTGTTGGCGCGTGTCTTCGGGGCTCCACGGACCAGTGGGAGAGCGCCTGTCTTCGGGGCTTGATGATGGCCGTTTGCGGGACTCCATGGACCAGGGGGAGAGCGCCATGGACCAGGGGGAGAGCGTCTCTCTTCAGGGCTTGACCAGGGCTCCAATCTTCCCATTGAAATGAATGGCGGGTGACCAGGCGTCCAAATCCCCCATTGAAATGAAGGCCGGGTGACCAGGCGTCCAAATCCCCCCATTGAAATGAATGGCGGGTGACCAGGCGTCCAAATCCCCCATTGAAATGAAGGCCGGGTGCCCAGGGCTCCAATCTCCCCATTGAAATGAATGGCGGGTGACCGGGCGTCCAAATCCCCCATTGAAATGAAGGCCGGGTGCCAAGGGCTCCAATCTCCCCATTGAAATGAATGCCGGGTGACCGGGCGTCCAAATCCCCCATTGAAATGAAGGCCGGGTGCCCAGGGCTCCAATCTCCCCATTGAAATGAATGGCGGGTGACCGGGCGTCCAAATCCCCCATTGAAATGAAGGCCGGGTGCCCAGGGCTCCAATCTCCCCAGTGAAATGAATGGCGGGTGACCAGGCGTCCAAATCCCCCATTGAAATGAAGGCCGGGTGCCCAGGGCTCCAATCTCCCCATTGAAATGAATGGCGGGTGACCAGGCGTCCAAATCCCCCATTGAAATGAAGGCCGGGTGCCCAGGGCTCCAATCTCCCCAGTGAAATGAATGGCGGGTGACCAGGCGTCCAAATCCCCCATTGAAATGAAGGCCGGGTGCCCAGGGCTCCAATCTCCCCAGTGAAATGAATGGCGGGTGACCAGGCGTCCAAATCCCCCATTGAAATGAAGGCCGGGTGCCCAGGGCTCCAATCTCCCCATTGAAATGAATGGCGGGTGACCAGGCGTCCAAATCCCCCATTGAAATGAAGGCCGGGTGCCCAGGGCTCCAATCTCCCCATTGAAATGAATGGCGGGTGACCAGGCGTCCAAATCCCCCATTGAAATGAAGGCCGGGTGACCAGGCGTCCAAATCCCCCATTGAAATGAAGGCCGGGTGCCCAGGGCTCCAATCTCCCCATTGAAATGAATGGCGGGTGACCAGACGTCCAAATCCCCCATTGAAATGAAGGCCGGATGCCCAGGGCTCCAATCTCCCCATTGAAATGAATGCCGGGTGACCAGGCGTCCAAATCCCCCCATTGAAATGAATGGCGGGTGACCAGGCGTCCAAATCCCCCATTGAAATGAAGGCCGGATGCCCAGGGCTCCAATCTCCCCATTGAAATGAATGGCGGGTGACCGGGCGTCCAAATCCCCCATTGAAATGAAGGCCGGGTGCCCAGGGCTCCAATCTCCCCATTGAAATGAATGGCGGGTGACCGGGCGTCCAAATCCCCCATTGAAATGAAGGCCGGGTGCCAAGGGCTCCAATCTCCCCATTGAAATGAATGCCGGGTGACCGGGCGTCCAAATCCCCCATTGAAATGAAGGCCGGGTGCCCAGGGCTCCAATCTCCCCATTGAAATGAATGGCGGGTGACCGGGCGTCCAAATCCCCCATTGAAATGAAGGCCGGGTGCCCAGGGCTCCAATCTCCCCAGTGAAATGAATGGCGGGTGACCAGGCGTCCAAATCCCCCATTGAAATGAAGGCCGGGTGCCCAGGGCTCCAATCTCCCCATTGAAATGAATGGCGGGTGACCAGGCGTCCAAATCCCCCATTGAAATGAAGGCCGGGTGCCCAGGGCTCCAATCTCCCCAGTGAAATGAATGGCGGGTGACCAGGCGTCCAAATCCCCCATTGAAATGAAGGCCGGGTGCCCAGGGCTCCAATCTCCCCAGTGAAATGAATGGCGGGTGACCAGGCGTCCAAATCCCCCATTGAAATGAAGGCCGGGTGCCCAGGGCTCCAATCTCCCCATTGAAATGAATGGCGGGTGACCAGGCGTCCAAATCCCCCATTGAAATGAAGGCCGGGTGCCCAGGGCTCCAATCTCCCCATTGAAATGAATGGCGGGTGACCAGGCGTCCAAATCCCCCATTGAAATGAAGGCCGGGTGACCAGGCGTCCAAATCCCCCATTGAAATGAAGGCCGGGTGCCCAGGGCTCCAATCTCCCCATTGAAATGAATGGCGGGTGACCAGACGTCCAAATCCCCCATTGAAATGAAGGCCGGATGCCCAGGGCTCCAATCTCCCCATTGAAATGAATGCCGGGTGACCAGGCGTCCAAATCCCCCCATTGAAATGAATGGCGGGTGACCAGGCGTCCAAATCCCCCATTGAAATGAAGGCCGGGTGCCCAGGGCTCCAATCTCCCCATTGAAATGAATGGCGGGTGACCAGACGTCCAAATCCCCCATTGAAATG
>NW_027520747.1:337500-347500 GCF_051991255.1 Vanacampus margaritifer | reverse complement strand
GTTGGTGCCTGTGTTCGGGGCTTGTTGCTGGTCGTTGGTGCCTGTGTTCGGGGCTTGTTGCTGGTCGTTGGTGCCTGTGTTCGGGGCTTGTTGCTGGTCGTTGGTGCCTGTGTTCGGGGCTTGTTGCTGGTCGTTGGTGCCTGTGTTCGGGGCTTGTTGCTGGTCGTTGGTGCCTGTGTTCGGGGCTTGTTGCTGGTCGTTGGTGCCTGTGTTCGGGGCTTGTTGCTGGTCGTTGGTGCCTGTGTTCGGGGCTTGTTGCTGGCCGTTGGGGCCTGTGTTCGGGGCTTGTTGCTGGCCGTTGGTGCCTGTGTTCGGGGCTTGTTGCTGGTCGTTGGTGCCTGTGTTCGGGGCTTGTTGCTGGTCGTTGGTGCCTGTGTTCGGGGCTTGTTGCTGGTCGTTGGTGCCTGTGTTCGGGGCTTGTTGCTGGTCGTTGGTGCCTGTGTTCGGGGCTTGTTGCTGGTCGTTGGTGCCTGTGTTCGGGGCTTGTTGCTGGTCGTTGGTGCCTGTGTTCGGGGCTTGTTGCTGGCCGTTGGGGCCTGTGTTCGGGGCTTGTTGCTGGCCGTTGGTGCCTGTGTTCGGGGCTTGTTGCTGGTCGTTGGTGCCTGTGTTCGGGGCTTGTTGCTGGCCGTTGGGGCCTGTGTTCGGGGCTTGTTGCTGGCCGTTGGTGCCTGTGTTCGGGGCTTGTTGCTGGTCGTTGGTGCCTGTGTTCGGGGCTTGTTGCTGGTCGTTGGTGCCTGTGTTCGGGGCTTGTTGCTGGTCGTTGGTGCCTGTGTTCGGGGCTTGTTGCTGGTCGTTGGTGCCTGTGTTCGGGGCTTGTTGCTGGTCGTTGGTGCCTGTGTTCGGGGCTTGTTGCTGGTCGTTGGTGCCTGTGTTCGGGGCTTGTTGCTGGTCGTTGGTGCCTGTGTTCGGGGCTTGTTGCTGGTTGTTGGCGGGGCTCCATGATGGCGGGTGACCAGGGGCGACTGGCGGGTGACCAGGGGTCAAAATCGGCTGGCGGGTGCCCAGGGGTTGACATTGGATGGCGGGTGACCAGGGGTCAAAATCGGCTGGCGGGTGCCCAGGGGTTGACATTGGATGGAGGGTGCCCAGGGGTCAAAATCGACTGGCGGGTGCCCAGGGGTTGACATTGAATGGCGGGTGCCCAGGGGTCGAAATCGACTGGCGGGTGCCCAGGGGTTGACATTGGATGGCGGGTGCCCAGGGGTCGAAATCGACTGGCGGGTGCCCAGGGGTTGACATTGGATGGCGGGTGCCCAGGGGTCGAAATCGACTGGCGGGTGCCCAGGGGTTGACATTGGATGGCGGGTGCCCAGGGGTCGAAATCGACTGGCGGGTGCCCAGGGGTTGACATTGGATGGCGGGTGCCCAGGGGTCGAAATCGACTGGCGGGTGCCCAGGGGTTGACATTGGATGGCGGGTGCCCAGGGGTCGAAATCGACTGGCGGGTGCCCAGGGGTTGACATTGGATGGCGGGTGCCCAGGGGTCGAAATCGACTGGCGGGTGCCCAGGGGTTGACATTGGATGGCGGGTGCCCAGGGGTTGACATTGGATGGCGGGTGCCCAGGGGTCAAAATCGACTGGCGGGTGCCCAGGGGTTGACATTGGATGGCGGGTGCCCAGGGGTCGAAATCGACTGGCGGGTGCCCAGGGGTTGACATTGGATGGCGGGTGCCCAGGGGTCGAAATCGACTGGCGGGTGCCCAGGGGTTGACATTGGATGGCGGGTGCCCAGGGGTCAAAATCGACTGGCGGGTGCCCAGGGGTTGAAATTGACCAGGGGGAGAGCGCCTGCCATAGCCGAAATAGGAGCGCTATGGGCGGCCTGCCTCAGCAGATTTGGCCCCCCAAATCCTGGTTCTCAAAAATTTTCAAAGTCAACTTTTTTCAAAATATTTTCAGAGTGCCACTTCCCAGGGGGATTCTCGCCTGCCATAGCCGAAATAGGAGCGCCATGGGCGGCCTGCCTCAGCACATTTGGCCCCCCAAATCCTGGTTCTCAAAAATTTTCAAAGTCAACTTTTTTCAAAATATTTTCAGAGTGCCACTTCCCAGGGGGATTCTCGCCTGCCATAGCCAAAATAGGAGCGCCATGGGCGGCCTCAGTGAGCACATTTGGCCCCCCCATCCTGGAGCGCCATGGACCAGGGGGAGAGCGCCTCTCTTTGGGGCTTGTTGCTGGCTGTTGGCGGGGCTCCATGGACCAGGGGGAGAGCGCCATGGACCAGGGGGAGAGCGCCTCTCTTCGGGGCTTGATGCCTGTTGGCGGGGCTCCATGGACCAGGGGGAGAGCGCCTCTCTGTGGGGCTTGTTGCTGGCTATTGGCGGGGCTCCATGGACCAGGGGGAGAGCGCCTCTCTTTGGGGCTTGTTGCTGGCTGTTGGCGGGGCTCCATGGACCAGGGGGAGAGCGCCATGGACCAGGGGGAGAGCACCTGCCATAGCCGAAATAAGAGCACTATAGGCGGCCGCCCTCAGCACATTTGGCCCCCCAAATCCTGGTTCTCAAAAATTTTCAAAGTCAACTTTTTTCAAAATATTTTCAGAGTGCCACTTCCCAGGGGGATTCTCGCCTGCCATAGCCGAAATAGGAGCGCCATGGGCGGCCTCAGTGAGCACATTTGGCCCCCCCATCCTGGAGCGCCATGGACCAGGGGGAGAGCGCCTCTCTTTGGGGCTTGTTGCTGGCTGTTGGCGGGGCTCCATGGACCAGGGGGAGAGCGCCATGGACCAGGGGGAGAGCGCCTCTCTTCGGGGCTTGATGCCTGTTGGCGGGGCTCCATGGACCAGGGGGAGAGCGCCTCTCTTTGGGGCTTGTTGCTGGCTATTGGCGGGGCTCCATGGACCAGGGGGAGAGCGCCTCTCTTTGGGGCTTGTTGCTGGCTGTTGGCGGGGCTCCATGGACCAGGGGGAGAGCGCCATGGACCAGGGGGAGAGCACCTGCCATAGCCGAAATAAGAGCACTATAGGCGGCCGCCCTCAGCACATTTGGCCCCCCAATCCTGGTTCTCAAATTTTTTCAAAGTCAACTTTTTTCGAAATATTTTCAGAGTGCCACCTCCAGCGGGGGCTCTCGCCTGCCATAGCCGAAATAAGAGCACTATGGGCGGCCGCCCTCAGCACATTTGGCCCCCCCATCCTGGAGCGCCATGGACCAGGAGGAGAGCGCCTCTCTTCGGGGCTTGATGCCTGTTGGCGGGGCTCCATGGACCAGGGGGAGAGCGCCTCTCTTTGGGGCTTGTTGCTGGCTGTTGGCGTGGCTCCATGGACCAGGGGGAGAGCGCCATGGACCAGGGGGAGAGCACCTGCCATAGCCGAAATAAGAGCACTTTAGGCGGCCGCCCTCAGCACATTTGGCCCCCCCATCCTGGAGCGCCATGGACCAGGAGGAGAGCGCCTCTCTTCGGGGCTTGATGCCTGTTGGCGGGGCTCCATGGACCAGGGGGAGAGCGCCTCTCTTTGGGGCTTGTTGCTGGCTGTTGGCGTGGCTCCATGGACCAGGGGGAGAGCGCCATGGACCAGGGGGAGAGCACCTGCCATAGCCGAAATAAGAGCACTATAGGCGGCCGCCCTCAGCACATTTGGCCCCCCCATCCTGGAGCGCCATGGACCAAGGGGAGAGCGCCTCTCTTCGGGGCTTGATGCCTGTTGGCGGGGCTCCATGGACCAGGGGGAGAGCGCCTCTCTTTGGGGCTTGTTGCTGGCTGTTGGCGTGGCTCCATGGACCAGGGGGAGAGCGCCATGGACCAGGGGGAGAGCACCTGCCATAGCCGAAATAAGAGCACTATAGGCGGCCGCCCTCAGCACATTTGGCCCCCCCATCCTGGAGCGCCATGGACCAGGGGGAGAGCGCCTCTCTTCGGGGCTTGATGCCTGTTGGCGGGGCTCCATGGACCAGGGGGAGAGCGCCTCTCTTTGGGGCTTGTTGCTGGCTGTTGGCGTGGCTCCATGGACCAGGGGGAGAGCGCCATGGACCAGGGGGAGAGCACCTGCCATAGCCGAAATAAGAGCACTATAGGCGGCCGCCCTCAGCACATTTGGCCCCCCCATCCTGGAGCGCCATGGACCAAGGGGAGAGCGCCTCTCTTCGGGGCTTGATGCCTGTTGGCGGGGCTCCATGGACCAGGGGGAGAGCGCCTCTCTTTGGGGCTTGTTGCTGGCTGTTGGCGTGGCTCCATGGACCAGGGGGAGAGCGCCATGGACCAGGGGGAGAGCACCTGCCATAGCCGAAATAAGAGCACTATAGGCGGCCGCCCTCAGCACATTTGGCCCCCCCATCCTGGAGCGCCATGGACAAGGGGGAGAGCGCCTCTCTTCGGGGCTTGATGCCTGTTGGCGGGGCTCCATGGACCAGGGGGAGAGCGCCTCTCTTTGGGGCTTGTTGCTGGCTGTTGGCGTGGCTCCATGGACCAGGGGGAGAGCGCCATGGACCAGGGGGAGAGCACCTGCCATAGCCGAAATAAGAGCACTATAGGCGGCCGCCCTCAGCACATTTGGCCCCCCCATCCTGGAGCGCCATGGACAAGGGGGAGAGCGCCTCTCTTCGGGGCTTGATGCCTGTTGGCGGGGCTCCATGGACCAGGGGGAGAGCGCCTCTCTTTGGGGCTTGTTGCTGGCTGTTGGCGTGGCTCCATGGACCAGGGGGAGAGCGCCATGGACCAGGGGGAGAGCACCTGCCATAGCCGAAATAAGAGCACTATAGGCGGCCGCCCTCAGCACATTTGGCCCCCCCATCCTGGAGCGCCATGGACCAGGGGGAGAGCGCCTCTCTTCGGGGCTTGATGCCTGTTGGCGGGGCTCCATGGACCAGGGGGAGAGCGCCTCTCTTTGGGGCTTGTTGCTGGCTGTTGGCGTGGCTCCATGGACCAGGGGGAGAGCGCCATGGACCAGGGGGAGAGCACCTGCCATAGCCGAAATAAGAGCACTATAGGCGGCCGCCCTCAGCACATTTGGCCCCCCCATCCTGGAGCGCCATGGACCAGGAGGAGAGCGCCTCTCTTCGGGGCTTGATGCCTGTTGGCGGGGCTCCATGGACCAGGGGGAGAGCGCCTCTCTTTGGGGCTTGTTGCTGGCTGTTGGCGTGGCTCCATGGACCAGGGGGAGAGCGCCATGGACCAGGGGGAGAGCACCTGCCATAGCCGAAATAAGAGCACTATAGGCGGCCGCCCTCAGCACATTTGGCCCCCCCATCCTGGAGCGCCATGGACCAGGGGGAGAGCGCCTCTCTTCGGGGCTTGATGCCTGTTGGCGGGGCTCCATGGACCAGGGGGAGAGCGCCTCTCTTTGGGGCTTGTTGCTGGCTGTTGGCGTGGCTCCATGGACCAGGGGGAGAGCGCCATGGACCAGGGGGAGAGCACCTGCCATAGCCGAAATAAGAGCACTATAGGCGGCCGCCCTCAGCACATTTGGCCCCCCCATCCTGGAGCGCCATGGACCAGGGGGAGAGCGCCTCTCTTCGGGGCTTGATGCCTGTTGGCGGGGCTCCATGGACCAGGGGGAGAGCGCCTCTCTTTGGGGCTTGTTGCTGGCTGTTGGCGTGGCTCCATGGACCAGGGGGAGAGCGCCATGGACCAGGGGGAGAGCACCTGCCATAGCCGAAATAAGAGCACTATAGGCGGCCGCCCTCAGCACATTTGGCCCCCCCATCCTGGAGCGCCATGGACCAGGGGGAGAGCGCCTCTCTTCGGGGCTTGTTGCTGGCTGTTGGCGAGGCTCCATGTACCAGGGGGAGAGCGCCATGGACCAGGGGGAGAGTGCCTCTCTTCGGGGCTTGATGCCTGTTGGCGGGGCTCCATGGACCAGGGAGAGAGCGCCTCTCTTTGGGGCTTGTTACTGGCTGTTGGCGAGGCTCCATGGACCAGGGGGAGAGCGCCATGGACCAGGGGGAGAGCGCCTGCCATAGCCGAAATAGGAGCACTATAGGCGGCCGCCCTCAGCACATTTGGCCTGTCGCCGCTGTCCGCTGGCCGCTGTCCGCTGGCCGCTGTCCGCTTTATCCTTTACTTTCAGCACTTTCAGCACTTTCAGCACTTCCAGCACTTCCAGCACTTGCAGCACTTCCAGCTCTTCCCCCTCTTTCCCTTCTTCCAACTGCGGGCGCGCCGGGCGCACAGGGGCTCGTGCGGAGGGGTGTGTGTGCGTGCATGTGCCGAACAAGGAGGAGAGCGTCTCTCTTCGGGGCTTGATGCCTGTTGGCGGGGCTCCATGGACCAGGGGGAGAGCGCCTCTCTTTGGGGCTTGTTGCTGGCTGTTGGCGGGGCTCCATGGACCAGGGGGAGAGCGCCATGGACCAGGGGGAGAGGGCCTGCCATAGCCGAAATAGGAGCACTATAGGCGGCCTGCCTCAGCACATTTGGCCCCCCAATCCTGGTTCTCAAAATTTTTCAAAGTCAACTTTTTTCGAAATATTTTCAGAGTGCCACCTCCAGCGGGGGCTCTCGCCTGCCATAGCCGAAATAAGAGCTCTATGGGCGGCCGCCCTCAGCACATTTGGCCCCCCCATCCTGGAGCGCCATGGACAAGGGGGAGAGCGCCTCTCTTCGGGGCTTGATGCCTGTTGGCGGGGCTCCATGGACCAGGGGGAGAGCGCCTCTCTTCGGGGCTTGTTGCTGGCTGTTGGCGGGGCTCCATGTACCAGGGGGAGAGCGCCATGGACCAGGGGGAGAGTGCCTCTCTTCGGGGCTTGATGCCTGTTGGCGGGGCTCCATGGACCAGGGAGAGAGCGCCTCTCTTTGGGGCTTGTTGCTGGCTGTTGACGGGGCTCCATGGACCGGGGGGAAAGCGCCATGGACCAGGGGGAGAGCGCCTGCCATAGCCGAAATAGGAGCACTATAGGCGGCCGCCCTCAGCACATTTGGCCTGTCGCCGCTGTCCGCTGGCCGCTGTCCGCTGGCCGCTGTCCGCTGGCCGCTGTCCGCTTTCCCCTTTACTTTCAGCACTTTCAGCACTTTCAGCACTTCCAGCACTTCCAGCACTTCCAGCACTTCCAGCACTTCCAGCTCTTCCCCCTCTTTCCCTTCTTCCAACTGCGGGCGCGCCGGGCGCACAGGGGCTCGTGCGGAGGGGTGTGTGTGCGTGCATGTGCCGAACAAGGAGGAGAGCGCCTCACTTCGGGGCTTGTCGCTGGCCGTCGGCGGGGCTCCAAGGACCAGGGGGAGAGCGCCTCTCTTTGGGGGCTTGATGCTGGCTGTTGGCGCGTGTCTTCGGGGCTCCACGGACCAGTGGGAGAGCGCCTGTCTTCGGGGCTTGATGATGGCCGTTTGCGGGACTCCATGGACCAGGGGGAGAGCGCCATGGACCAGGGGGAGAGCGTCTCTCTTCAGGGCTTGACCAGGGCTCCAATCTTCCCATTGAAATGAATGGCGGGTGACCAGGCGTCCAAATCCCCCATTGAAATGAAGGCCGGGTGACCAGGCGTCCAAATCCCCCCATTGAAATGAATGGCGGGTGACCAGGCGTCCAAATCCCCCATTGAAATGAAGGCCGGGTGCCCAGGGCTCCAATCTCCCCATTGAAATGAATGGCGGGTGACCGGGCGTCCAAATCCCCCATTGAAATGAAGGCCGGGTGCCAAGGGCTCCAATCTCCCCATTGAAATGAATGCCGGGTGACCGGGCGTCCAAATCCCCCATTGAAATGAAGGCCGGGTGCCCAGGGCTCCAATCTCCCCATTGAAATGAATGGCGGGTGACCGGGCGTCCAAATCCCCCATTGAAATGAAGGCCGGGTGCCCAGGGCTCCAATCTCCCCAGTGAAATGAATGGCGGGTGACCAGGCGTCCAAATCCCCCATTGAAATGAAGGCCGGGTGCCCAGGGCTCCAATCTCCCCATTGAAATGAATGGCGGGTGACCAGGCGTCCAAATCCCCCATTGAAATGAAGGCCGGGTGCCCAGGGCTCCAATCTCCCCAGTGAAATGAATGGCGGGTGACCAGGCGTCCAAATCCCCCATTGAAATGAAGGCCGGGTGCCCAGGGCTCCAATCTCCCCAGTGAAATGAATGGCGGGTGACCAGGCGTCCAAATCCCCCATTGAAATGAAGGCCGGGTGCCCAGGGCTCCAATCTCCCCATTGAAATGAATGGCGGGTGACCAGGCGTCCAAATCCCCCATTGAAATGAAGGCCGGGTGCCCAGGGCTCCAATCTCCCCATTGAAATGAATGGCGGGTGACCAGGCGTCCAAATCCCCCATTGAAATGAAGGCCGGGTGACCAGGCGTCCAAATCCCCCATTGAAATGAAGGCCGGGTGCCCAGGGCTCCAATCTCCCCATTGAAATGAATGGCGGGTGACCAGACGTCCAAATCCCCCATTGAAATGAAGGCCGGATGCCCAGGGCTCCAATCTCCCCATTGAAATGAATGCCGGGTGACCAGGCGTCCAAATCCCCCCATTGAAATGAATGGCGGGTGACCAGGCGTCCAAATCCCCCATTGAAATGAAGGCCGGATGCCCAGGGCTCCAATCTCCCCATTGAAATGAATGGCGGGTGACCGGGCGTCCAAATCCCCCATTGAAATGAAGGCCGGGTGCCCAGGGCTCCAATCTCCCCATTGAAATGAATGGCGGGTGACCGGGCGTCCAAATCCCCCATTGAAATGAAGGCCGGGTGCCAAGGGCTCCAATCTCCCCATTGAAATGAATGCCGGGTGACCGGGCGTCCAAATCCCCCATTGAAATGAAGGCCGGGTGCCCAGGGCTCCAATCTCCCCATTGAAATGAATGGCGGGTGACCGGGCGTCCAAATCCCCCATTGAAATGAAGGCCGGGTGCCCAGGGCTCCAATCTCCCCAGTGAAATGAATGGCGGGTGACCAGGCGTCCAAATCCCCCATTGAAATGAAGGCCGGGTGCCCAGGGCTCCAATCTCCCCATTGAAATGAATGGCGGGTGACCAGGCGTCCAAATCCCCCATTGAAATGAAGGCCGGGTGCCCAGGGCTCCAATCTCCCCAGTGAAATGAATGGCGGGTGACCAGGCGTCCAAATCCCCCATTGAAATGAAGGCCGGGTGCCCAGGGCTCCAATCTCCCCAGTGAAATGAATGGCGGGTGACCAGGCGTCCAAATCCCCCATTGAAATGAAGGCCGGGTGCCCAGGGCTCCAATCTCCCCATTGAAATGAATGGCGGGTGACCAGGCGTCCAAATCCCCCATTGAAATGAAGGCCGGGTGCCCAGGGCTCCAATCTCCCCATTGAAATGAATGGCGGGTGACCAGGCGTCCAAATCCCCCATTGAAATGAAGGCCGGGTGACCAGGCGTCCAAATCCCCCATTGAAATGAAGGCCGGGTGCCCAGGGCTCCAATCTCCCCATTGAAATGAATGGCGGGTGACCAGACGTCCAAATCCCCCATTGAAATGAAGGCCGGATGCCCAGGGCTCCAATCTCCCCATTGAAATGAATGCCGGGTGACCAGGCGTCCAAATCCCCCCATTGAAATGAATGGCGGGTGACCAGGCGTCCAAATCCCCCATTGAAATGAAGGCCGGGTGCCCAGGGCTCCAATCTCCCCATTGAAATGAATGGCGGGTGACCAGACGTCCAAATCCCCCATTGAAATGAAGGCCGGATGCCCAGGGCTCCAATCTCCCCATTGAAATGAATGCCGGGTGACCAGGCGTCCATATCCCCCCCCCATTGAAATGAATGACGGGTGACCAGGCAGGCGAGAGCCCCCGCTGCAGAGGCTCCAGAGGTGGCACTCTGAAAATATTTCAAAAAAAGTTGACTTTGAAATTTTTGGAGAACCAGGATTTGGGGGGGGCAAATGTGCTGAGGCAGGCCGCCCATAGTGCTCCTATTTCGGCCTGGGCGCGCCAGAGCACCCCCCTGGAAGTGGCACTCTGAAAATAATTAAAAAAAAATGACTTTGAAAATTTTTGAGAACCAGGATTTGGGGGGGGCAAATGTGCTGAGGCAGGCCGCCCATAGTGCTCCTATTTCGGCCTGGGCGCGCCAGAGCACCCCCCTGGAAGTGGCACTCTGAAAATAATTAAAAAAAAAT
>NW_027520747.1:317500-325000 GCF_051991255.1 Vanacampus margaritifer | reverse complement strand
CTTGTTGCTGGCTGTTGGTGCCTGTGTTCGGGGCTTGTTGCTGGTTGTTGGCGGGGCTCCATGATGGCGGGTGACCAGGGGCGACTGGCGGGTGACCAGGGGTCAAAATCGGCTGGCGGGTGCCCAGGGGTTGACTTTGGATGGAGGGTGCCCAGGGGTCAAAATCGACTGGCGGGTGCCCAGGGGTTGACATTGGATGGCGGGTGCCCAGGGGTCGAAATCGACTGGCGGGTGCCCAGGGGTTGACATTGGATGGCGGGTGCCCAGGGGTCGAAATCGACTGGCGGGTGCCCAGGGGTTGACATTGGATGGCGGGTGCCCAGGGGTCGAAATCGACTGGCGGGTGCCCAGGGGTTGACATTGGATGGCGGGTGCCCAGGGGTCGAAATCGACTGGCGGGTGCCCAGGGGTTGACATTGGATGGCGGGTGCCCAGGGGTCGAAATCGACTGGCGGGTGCCCAGGGGTTGACATTGGATGGCGGGTGCCCAGGGGTCGAAATCGACTGGCGGGTGCCCAGGGGTTGACATTGGATGGCGGGTGCCCAGGGGTCGAAATCGACTGGCGGGTGCCCAGGGGTTGACATTGGATGGCGGGTGCCCAGGGGTCGAAATCGACTGGCGGGTGCCCAGGGGTTGACATTGGATGGCGGGTGCCCAGGGGTCGAAATCGACTGGCGGGTGCCCAGGGGTTGACATTGGATGGCGGGTGCCCAGGGGTTGACATTGGATGGCGGGTGCCCAGGGGTCGAAATCGACTGGCGGGTGCCCAGGGGTTGACATTGGATGGCGGGTGCCCAGGGGTCAAAATCGACTGGCGGGTGCCCAGGGGTTGACATTGGATGGCGGGTGCCCAGGGGTCAAAATCGACTGGCGGGTGCCCAGGGGTTGAAATTGACCAGGGGGAGAGCGCCTGCCATAGCCGAAATAGGAGCGCTATGGGCGGCCTGCCTCAGCAGATTTGGCCCCCCAAATCCTGGTTCTCAAAAATTTTCAAAGTCAACTTTTTTCAAAATATTTTCAGAGTGCCACTTCCCAGGGGGATTCTCGCCTGCCATAGCCGAAATAGGAGCGCCATGGGCGGCCTGCCTCAGCACATTTGGCCCCCCAAATCCTGGTTCTCAAAAATTTTCAAAGTCAACTTTTTTCAAAATATTTTCAGAGTGCCACTTCCCAGGGGGATTCTCGCCTGCCATAGCCGAAATAGGAGCGCCATGGGCGGCCTGCCTCAGCACATTTGGCCCCCCAAATCCTGGTTCTCAAAAATTTTCAAAGTCAACTTTTTTCAAAATATTTTCAGAGTGCCACTTCCCAGGGGGATTCTCGCCTGCCATAGCCGAAATAGGAGCGCCATGGGCGGCCTCAGTGAGCACATTTGGCCCCCCCATCCTGGAGCGCCATGGACCAGGGGGAGAGCGCCTCTCTTTGGGGCTTGTTGCTGGCTGTTGGCGGGGCTCCATGGACCAGGGGGAGAGCGCCATGGACCAGGGGGAGAGCGCCTCTCTTCGGGGCTTGATGCCTGTTGGCGGGGCTCCATGGACCAGGGGGAGAGCGCCTCTCTTTGGGGCTTGTTGCTGGCTATTGGCGGGGCTCCATGGACCAGGGGGAGAGCGCCTCTCTTTGGGGCTTGTTGCTGGCTGTTGGCGGGGCTCCATGGACCAGGGGGAGAGCGCCATGGACCAGGGGGAGAGCACCTGCCATAGCCGAAATAAGAGCACTATAGGCGGCCGCCCTCAGCACATTTGGCCCCCCAATCCTGGTTCTCAAATTTTTTCAAAGTCAACTTTTTTCGAAATATTTTCAGAGTGCCACCTCCAGCGGGGGCTCTCGCCTGCCATAGCCGAAATAAGAGCACTATGGGCGGCCGCCCTCAGCACATTTGGCCCCCCCATCCTGGAGCGCCATGGACCAGGAGGAGAGCGCCTCTCTTCGGGGCTTGATGCCTGTTGGCGGGGCTCCATGGATCAGGGGGAGAGCGCCTCTCTTTGGGGCTTGTTGCTGGCTGTTGGCGTGGCTCCATGGACCAGGGGGAGAGCGCCATGGACCAGGGGGAGAGCACCTGCCATAGCCGAAATAAGAGCACTATAGGCGGCCGCCCTCAGCACATTTGGCCCCCCCATCCTGGAGCGCCATGGACCAGGGGGAGAGCGCCTCTCTTCGGGGCTTGATGCCTGTTGGCGGGGCTCCATGGACCAGGGGGAGAGCGCCTCTCTTTGGGGCTTGTTGCTGGCTGTTGGCGTGGCTCCATGGACCAGGGGGAGAGCGCCATGGACCAGGGGGAGAGCACCTGCCATAGCCGAAATAAGAGCACTATAGGCGGCCGCCCTCAGCACATTTGGCCCCCCCATCCTGGAGCGCCATGGACCAGGAGGAGAGCGCCTCTCTTCGGGGCTTGATGCCTGTTGGCGGGGCTCCATGGACCAGGGGGAGAGCGCCTCTCTTTGGGGCTTGTTGCTGGCTGTTGGCGTGGCTCCATGGACCAGGGGGAGAGCGCCATGGACCAGGGGGAGAGCACCTGCCATAGCCGAAATAAGAGCACTATAGGCGGCCGCCCTCAGCACATTTGGCCCCCCCATCCTGGAGCGCCATGGACCAGGGGGAGAGCGCCTCTCTTCGGGGCTTGATGCCTGTTGGCGGGGCTCCATGGACCAGGGGGAGAGCGCCTCTCTTTGGGGCTTGTTGCTGGCTGTTGGCGTGGCTCCATGGACCAGGGGGAGAGCGCCATGGACCAGGGGGAGAGCACCTGCCATAGCCGAAATAAGAGCACTATAGGCGGCCGCCCTCAGCACATTTGGCCCCCCCATCCTGGAGCGCCATGGACCAGGGGGAGAGCGCCTCTCTTCGGGGCTTGATGCCTGTTGGCGGGGCTCCATGGACCAGGGGGAGAGCGCCTCTCTTTGGGGCTTGTTGCTGGCTGTTGGCGTGGCTCCATGGACCAGGGGGAGAGCGCCATGGACCAGGGGGAGAGCACCTGCCATAGCCGAAATAAGAGCACTATAGGCGGCCGCCCTCAGCACATTTGGCCCCCCCATCCTGGAGCGCCATGGACCAGGGGGAGAGCGCCTCTCTTCGGGGCTTGTTGCTGGCTGTTGGCGAGGCTCCATGTACCAGGGGGAGAGCGCCATGGACCAGGGGGAGAGTGCCTCTCTTCGGGGCTTGATGCCTGTTGGCGGGGCTCCATGGACCAGGGAGAGAGCGCCTCTCTTTGGGGCTTGTTACTGGCTGTTGGCGAGGCTCCATGGACCAGGGGGAGAGCGCCATGGACCAGGGGGAGAGCGCCTGCCATAGCCGAAATAGGAGCACTATAGGCGGCCGCCCTCAGCACATTTGGCCTGTCGCCGCTGTCCGCTGGCCGCTGTCCGCTGGCCGCTGTCCGCTTTATCCTTTACTTTCAGCACTTTCAGCACTTTCAGCACTTCCAGCACTTCCAGCACTTGCAGCACTTCCAGCTCTTCCCCCTCTTTCCCTTCTTCCAACTGCGGGCGCGCCGGGCGCACAGGGGCTCGTGCGGAGGGGTGTGTGTGCGTGCATGTGCCGAACAAGGAGGAGAGCGTCTCTCTTCGGGGCTTGATGCCTGTTGGCGGGGCTCCATGGACCAGGGGGAGAGCGCCTCTCTTTGGGGCTTGTTGCTGGCTGTTGGCGGGGCTCCATGGACCAGGGGGAGAGCGCCATGGACCAGGGGGAGAGGGCCTGCCATAGCCGAAATAGGAGCACTATAGGCGGCCTGCCTCAGCACATTTGGCCCCCCAATCCTGGTTCTCAAAATTTTTCAAAGTCAACTTTTTTCGAAATATTTTCAGAGTGCCACCTCCAGCGGGGGCTCTCGCCTGCCATAGCCGAAATAAGAGCTCTATGGGCGGCCGCCCTCAGCACATTTGGCCCCCCCATCCTGGAGCGCCATGGACAAGGGGGAGAGCGCCTCTCTTCGGGGCTTGATGCCTGTTGGCGGGGCTCCATGGACCAGGGGGAGAGCGCCTCTCTTCGGGGCTTGTTGCTGGCTGTTGGCGGGGCTCCATGTACCAGGGGGAGAGCGCCATGGACCAGGGGGAGAGTGCCTCTCTTCGGGGCTTGATGCCTGTTGGCGGGGCTCCATGGACCAGGGAGAGAGCGCCTCTCTTTGGGGCTTGTTGCTGGCTGTTGACGGGGCTCCATGGACCGGGGGGAAAGCGCCATGGACCAGGGGGAGAGCGCCTGCCATAGCCGAAATAGGAGCACTATAGGCGGCCGCCCTCAGCACATTTGGCCTGTCGCCGCTGTCCGCTGGCCGCTGTCCGCTGGCCGCTGTCCGCTGGCCGCTGTCCGCTTTCCCCTTTACTTTCAGCACTTTCAGCACTTTCAGCACTTCCAGCACTTCCAGCACTTCCAGCACTTCCAGCACTTCCAGCTCTTCCCCCTCTTTCCCTTCTTCCAACTGCGGGCGCGCCGGGCGCACAGGGGCTCGTGCGGAGGGGTGTGTGTGCGTGCATGTGCCGAACAAGGAGGAGAGCGCCTCACTTCGGGGCTTGTCGCTGGCCGTCGGCGGGGCTCCAAGGACCAGGGGGAGAGCGCCTCTCTTTGGGGGCTTGATGCTGGCTGTTGGCGCGTGTCTTCGGGGCTCCACGGACCAGTGGGAGAGCGCCTGTCTTCGGGGCTTGATGATGGCCGTTTGCGGGACTCCATGGACCAGGGGGAGAGCGCCATGGACCAGGGGGAGAGCGTCTCTCTTCAGGGCTTGACCAGGGCTCCAATCTTCCCATTGAAATGAATGGCGGGTGACCAGGCGTCCAAATCCCCCATTGAAATGAAGGCCGGGTGACCAGGCGTCCAAATCCCCCCATTGAAATGAATGGCGGGTGACCAGGCGTCCAAATCCCCCATTGAAATGAAGGCCGGGTGCCCAGGGCTCCAATCTCCCCATTGAAATGAATGGCGGGTGACCAGGCGTCCAAATCCCCCATTGAAATGAAGGCCGGGTGCCCAGGGCTCCAATCTCCCCAGTGAAATGAATGGCGGGTGACCAGGCGTCCAAATCCCCCATTGAAATGAAGGCCGGGTGCCCAGGGCTCCAATCTCCCCAGTGAAATGAATGGCGGGTGACCAGGCGTCCAAATCCCCCATTGAAATGAAGGCCGGGTGCCCAGGGCTCCAATCTCCCCAGTGAAATGAATGGCGGGTGACCAGGCGTCCAAATCCCCCATTGAAATGAAGGCCGGGTGCCCAGGGCTCCAATCTCCCCATTGAAATGAATGGCGGGTGACCAGGCGTCCAAATCCCCCATTGAAATGAAGGCCGGGTGCCCAGGGCTCCAATCTCCCCAGTGAAATGAATGGCGAATGACCAGGCGTCCAAATCCCCCATTGAAATGAAGGCCGGGTGACCAGGGCTCCAATCTCCCCATTGAAATGAATGGCGGGTGACCAGGCGTCCAAATCCCCCATTGAAATGAAGGCCGGGTGACCAGGCGTCCAAATCCCCCCATTGAAATGAATGGCGGGTGACCAGGCGTCCAAATCCCCCATTGAAATGAAGGCCGGGTGCCCAGGGCTCCAATCTCCCCATTGAAATGAATGGCGGGTGACCAGACGTCCAAATCCCCCATTGAAATGAAGGCCGGGTGCCCAGGGCTCCAATCTCCCCATTGAAATGAATGGCGGGTGACCAGGCGTCCAAATCCCCCATTGAAATGAAGGCCGGATGCCCAGGGCTCCAATCTCCCCATTGAAATGAATGCCGGGTGACCAGGCGTCCAAATCCCCCCATTGAAATGAATGGCGGGTGACCAGGCGTCCAAATCCCCCATTGAAATGAAGGCCGGGTGCCCAGGGCTCCAATCTCCCCATTGAAATGAATGGCGGGTGACCAGACGTCCAAATCCCCCATTGAAATGAAGGCCGGATGCCCAGGGCTCCAATCTCCCCATTGAAATGAATGCCGGGTGACCAGGCGTCCATATCCCCCCGCCCCCCCCCCCCCCCCCCCCCATTGAAATGAATGACGGGTGACCAGGCAGGCGAGAGCCCCCGCTGCAGAGGCTCCAGAGGTGGCACTCTGAAAATATTTCAAAAAAAGTTGACTTTGAAATTTTTGGAGAACCAGGATTTGGGGGGGGGCAAATGTGCTGAGGCAGGCCGCCCATAGTGCTCCTATTTCGGCCTGGGCGCGCCAGAGCACCCCCCTGGAAGTGGCACTCTGAAAATAATTCAAAAAAAGTTGACTTTGAAAATTTTTGAGAACCAGGATTTGGGGGGGGCAAATGTGCTGAGGCAGGCCGCCCATAGTGCTCCTATTTCGGCCTGGGCGCGCCAGAGCACCCCCCTGGAAGTGGCACTCTGAAAATAATTAAAAAAAAAATGACTTTGAAAATTTTTGAGAACCAGGATTTGGGGGGGGCAAATGTGCTGAGGCAGGCCGCCCATAGTGCTCCTATTTCGGCCTGGGCGCGCCAGAGCACCCCCCTGGAAGTGGCACTCTGAAAATAATTCGAAAAAAGATGACTTTGAAAATTTTTGAGAACCAGGATTTGGGGGGGCAAATCTGCTCAGGCAGGCCGCCCATAGTGCTCCTATTTCGGCCTGGGCGAGCCAGAGCCCCCCCTGGAAGTGCCCCATTCATTTTCAATGGCCGGGTGACCAGGCGTCGAAAAATGCCATAGGAAATGAATGGGGCCCATTCATTTTCAATGGCCGGGTGACCAGGGGGCCAGTACCACCTGCCGCCATTAGGGGCGCTGTAGATAGGGGACCTCGTCCCCCCATTCGAGAGGTTTGCCCCCAAACCTCAAAATGTATGGGGTACAATATCAGGAGCGAGCTTTTTAAGACGAAAAATTTTCAGAGTCAACTTTCTTCGAAATATTTTCAGAGTGCCACTTCCCAGGGGGATTCTCGCTTGCCAAGGCCGAGATAAGAGCACTATGGGCGGCCTGCCTCAACACATTTGGCCCCCCCAAATCCTGGTTCTCAAAAATTTTCAAAGTCAACTTTTTTCGAAATATTTTCAGAGTGCCACTTCCCAGGGGGATTCTCGCTTGCCAAGGCCGAGATAAGAGCACTATGGGCGGCCTGCCTCAGCACATTTGGCCCCCCCAAATCCTGGTTCTCAAAAATTTTCAAAGTCTGCTTTTTTCGAAATATTTTCAGAGTGCCACTTCCCAGGGGGATTCTCGCTTGCCAAGGCCGAGATAAGAGCACTATGGGCGGCCTGCCTCAGCACATTTGGCCCCCCCAAATCCTGGTTCTCAAAAATTTTCAAAGTCTGCTCTTTTCGAAATATTTTCAGAGTGCCACTTCCCAGGGGGATTCTCGCTTGCCAAGGCCGAGATAAGAGCACTATGGGCGGCCTGCCTCAGCACATTTGGCCCCCCCCAAATCCTGGTTCTCAAAAATTTTCAAAGTCTGCTCTTTTCGAAATATTTTCAGAGTGCCACTTCCCAGGGGGATTCTCGCTTGCCATGGCCGAGATAAGAGCACTATGGGCGGCCTGCCTCAGCACATTTGGCCCCCCCCAAATCCTGGTTCTCAAAA
>NW_027520747.1:302500-307500 GCF_051991255.1 Vanacampus margaritifer | reverse complement strand
TGCCCAGGGGTTGACATTGGATGGCGGGTGCCCAGGGGTTGACATTGGATGGCGGGTGCCCAGGGGTCGAAATCGACTGGCGGGTGCCCAGGGGTTGACATTGGATGGCGGGTGCCCAGGGGTCAAAATCGACTGGCGGGTGCCCAGGGGTTGACATTGGATGGCGGGTGCCCAGGGGTCAAAATCGACTGGCGGGTGCCCAGGGGTTGAAATTGACCAGGGGGAGAGCGCCTGCCATAGCCGAAATAGGAGCGCTATGGGCGGCCTGCCTCAGCAGATTTGGCCCCCCAAATCCTGGTTCTCAAAAATTTTCAAAGTCAACTTTTTTCAAAATATTTTCAGAGTGCCACTTCCCAGGGGGATTCTCGCCTGCCATAGCCGAAATAGGAGCGCCATGGGCGGCCTGCCTCAGCACATTTGGCCCCCCAAATCCTGGTTCTCAAAAATTTTCAAAGTCAACTTTTTTCAAAATATTTTCAGAGTGCCACTTCCCAGGGGGATTCTCGCCTGCCATAGCCGAAATAGGAGCGCCATGGGCGGCCTGCCTCAGCACATTTGGCCCCCCAAATCCTGGTTCTCAAAAATTTTCAAAGTCAACTTTTTTCAAAATATTTTCAGAGTGCCACTTCCCAGGGGGATTCTCGCCTGCCATAGCCGAAATAGGAGCGCCATGGGCGGCCTCAGTGAGCACATTTGGCCCCCCCATCCTGGAGCGCCATGGACCAGGGGGAGAGCGCCTCTCTTTGGGGCTTGTTGCTGGCTGTTGGCGGGGCTCCATGGACCAGGGGGAGAGCGCCATGGACCAGGGGGAGAGCGCCTCTCTTCGGGGCTTGATGCCTGTTGGCGGGGCTCCATGGACCAGGGGGAGAGCGCCTCTCTTTGGGGCTTGTTGCTGGCTATTGGCGGGGCTCCATGGACCAGGGGGAGAGCGCCTCTCTTTGGGGCTTGTTGCTGGCTGTTGGCGGGGCTCCATGGACCAGGGGGAGAGCGCCATGGACCAGGGGGAGAGCACCTGCCATAGCCGAAATAAGAGCACTATAGGCGGCCGCCCTCAGCACATTTGGCCCCCCAATCCTGGTTCTCAAATTTTTTCAAAGTCAACTTTTTTCGAAATATTTTCAGAGTGCCACCTCCAGCGGGGGCTCTCGCCTGCCATAGCCGAAATAAGAGCACTATGGGCGGCCGCCCTCAGCACATTTGGCCCCCCCATCCTGGAGCGCCATGGACCAGGAGGAGAGCGCCTCTCTTCGGGGCTTGATGCCTGTTGGCGGGGCTCCATGGATCAGGGGGAGAGCGCCTCTCTTTGGGGCTTGTTGCTGGCTGTTGGCGTGGCTCCATGGACCAGGGGGAGAGCGCCATGGACCAGGGGGAGAGCACCTGCCATAGCCGAAATAAGAGCACTATAGGCGGCCGCCCTCAGCACATTTGGCCCCCCCATCCTGGAGCGCCATGGACCAGGGGGAGAGCGCCTCTCTTCGGGGCTTGATGCCTGTTGGCGGGGCTCCATGGACCAGGGGGAGAGCGCCTCTCTTTGGGGCTTGTTGCTGGCTGTTGGCGTGGCTCCATGGACCAGGGGGAGAGCGCCATGGACCAGGGGGAGAGCACCTGCCATAGCCGAAATAAGAGCACTATAGGCGGCCGCCCTCAGCACATTTGGCCCCCCCATCCTGGAGCGCCATGGACCAGGAGGAGAGCGCCTCTCTTCGGGGCTTGATGCCTGTTGGCGGGGCTCCATGGACCAGGGGGAGAGCGCCTCTCTTTGGGGCTTGTTGCTGGCTGTTGGCGTGGCTCCATGGACCAGGGGGAGAGCGCCATGGACCAGGGGGAGAGCACCTGCCATAGCCGAAATAAGAGCACTATAGGCGGCCGCCCTCAGCACATTTGGCCCCCCCATCCTGGAGCGCCATGGACCAGGGGGAGAGCGCCTCTCTTCGGGGCTTGATGCCTGTTGGCGGGGCTCCATGGACCAGGGGGAGAGCGCCTCTCTTTGGGGCTTGTTGCTGGCTGTTGGCGTGGCTCCATGGACCAGGGGGAGAGCGCCATGGACCAGGGGGAGAGCACCTGCCATAGCCGAAATAAGAGCACTATAGGCGGCCGCCCTCAGCACATTTGGCCCCCCCATCCTGGAGCGCCATGGACCAGGGGGAGAGCGCCTCTCTTCGGGGCTTGATGCCTGTTGGCGGGGCTCCATGGACCAGGGGGAGAGCGCCTCTCTTTGGGGCTTGTTGCTGGCTGTTGGCGTGGCTCCATGGACCAGGGGGAGAGCGCCATGGACCAGGGGGAGAGCACCTGCCATAGCCGAAATAAGAGCACTATAGGCGGCCGCCCTCAGCACATTTGGCCCCCCCATCCTGGAGCGCCATGGACCAGGGGGAGAGCGCCTCTCTTCGGGGCTTGTTGCTGGCTGTTGGCGAGGCTCCATGTACCAGGGGGAGAGCGCCATGGACCAGGGGGAGAGTGCCTCTCTTCGGGGCTTGATGCCTGTTGGCGGGGCTCCATGGACCAGGGAGAGAGCGCCTCTCTTTGGGGCTTGTTACTGGCTGTTGGCGAGGCTCCATGGACCAGGGGGAGAGCGCCATGGACCAGGGGGAGAGCGCCTCTCTTTGGGGGCTTGATGCTGGCTGTTGGCGCGTGTCTTCGGGGCTCCACGGACCAGTGGGAGAGCGCCTGTCTTCGGGGCTTGATGATGGCCGTTTGCGGGACTCCATGGACCAGGGGGAGAGCGCCATGGACCAGGGGGAGAGCGTCTCTCTTCAGGGCTTGACCAGGGCTCCAATCTTCCCATTGAAATGAATGGCGGGTGACCAGGCGTCCAAATCCCCCATTGAAATGAAGGCCGGGTGACCAGGCGTCCAAATCCCCCCATTGAAATGAATGGCGGGTGACCAGGCGTCCAAATCCCCCATTGAAATGAAGGCCGGGTGCCCAGGGCTCCAATCTCCCCATTGAAATGAATGGCGGGTGACCAGGCGTCCAAATCCCCCATTGAAATGAAGGCCGGGTGCCCAGGGCTCCAATCTCCCCAGTGAAATGAATGGCGGGTGACCAGGCGTCCAAATCCCCCATTGAAATGAAGGCCGGGTGCCCAGGGCTCCAATCTCCCCAGTGAAATGAATGGCGGGTGACCAGGCGTCCAAATCCCCCATTGAAATGAAGGCCGGGTGCCCAGGGCTCCAATCTCCCCAGTGAAATGAATGGCGGGTGACCAGGCGTCCAAATCCCCCATTGAAATGAAGGCCGGGTGCCCAGGGCTCCAATCTCCCCATTGAAATGAATGGCGGGTGACCAGGCGTCCAAATCCCCCATTGAAATGAAGGCCGGGTGCCCAGGGCTCCAATCTCCCCAGTGAAATGAATGGCGAATGACCAGGCGTCCAAATCCCCCATTGAAATGAAGGCCGGGTGACCAGGGCTCCAATCTCCCCATTGAAATGAATGGCGGGTGACCAGGCGTCCAAATCCCCCATTGAAATGAAGGCCGGGTGACCAGGCGTCCAAATCCCCCCATTGAAATGAATGGCGGGTGACCAGGCGTCCAAATCCCCCATTGAAATGAAGGCCGGGTGCCCAGGGCTCCAATCTCCCCATTGAAATGAATGGCGGGTGACCAGACGTCCAAATCCCCCATTGAAATGAAGGCCGGGTGCCCAGGGCTCCAATCTCCCCATTGAAATGAATGGCGGGTGACCAGGCGTCCAAATCCCCCATTGAAATGAAGGCCGGATGCCCAGGGCTCCAATCTCCCCATTGAAATGAATGCCGGGTGACCAGGCGTCCAAATCCCCCCATTGAAATGAATGGCGGGTGACCAGGCGTCCAAATCCCCCATTGAAATGAAGGCCGGGTGCCCAGGGCTCCAATCTCCCCATTGAAATGAATGGCGGGTGACCAGACGTCCAAATCCCCCATTGAAATGAAGGCCGGATGCCCAGGGCTCCAATCTCCCCATTGAAATGAATGCCGGGTGACCAGGCGTCCATATCCCCCCGGCCCCCCCCCCCCCCCCCCATTGAAATGAATGACGGGTGACCAGGCAGGCGAGAGCCCCCGCTGCAGAGGCTCCAGAGGTGGCACTCTGAAAATATTTCAAAAAAAGTTGACTTTGAAATTTTTGGAGAACCAGGATTTGGGGGGGGGCAAATGTGCTGAGGCAGGCCGCCCATAGTGCTCCTATTTCGGCCTGGGCGCGCCAGAGCACCCCCCTGGAAGTGGCACTCTGAAAATAATTCAAAAAAAGTTGACTTTGAAAATTTTTGAGAACCAGGATTTGGGGGGGGCAAATGTGCTGAGGCAGGCCGCCCATAGTGCTCCTATTTCGGCCTGGGCGCGCCAGAGCACCCCCCTGGAAGTGGCACTCTGAAAATAATTAAAAAAAAAATGACTTTGAAAATTTTTGAGAACCAGGATTTGGGGGGGGCAAATGTGCTGAGGCAGGCCGCCCATAGTGCTCCTATTTCGGCCTGGGCGCGCCAGAGCACCCCCCTGGAAGTGGCACTCTGAAAATAATTCGAAAAAAGATGACTTTGAAAATTTTTGAGAACCAGGATTTGGGGGGGCAAATCTGCTCAGGCAGGCCGCCCATAGTGCTCCTATTTCGGCCTGGGCGAGCCAGAGCCCCCCCTGGAAGTGCCCCATTCATTTTCAATGGCCGGGTGACCAGGCGTCGAAAAATGCCATAGGAAATGAATGGGGCCCATTCATTTTCAATGGCCGGGTGACCAGGGGGCCAGTACCACCTGCCGCCATTAGGGGCGCTGTAGATAGGGGACCTCGTCCCCCCATTCGAGAGGTTTGCCCCCAAACCTCAAAATGTATGGGGTACAATATCAGGAGCGAGCTTTTTAAGACGAAAAATTTTCAGAGTCAACTTTCTTCGAAATATTTTCAGAGTGCCACTTCCCAGGGGGATTCTCGCTTGCCAAGGCCGAGATAAGAGCACTATGGGCGGCCTGCCTCAACACATTTGGCCCCCCCAAATCCTGGTTCTCAAAAATTTTCAAA
>NW_027520747.1:285000-290000 GCF_051991255.1 Vanacampus margaritifer | reverse complement strand
GGTGCCCAGGGGTTGACATTGGATGGCGGGTGCCCAGGGGTCGAAATCGACTGGCGGGTGCCCAGGGGTTGACATTGGATGGCGGGTGCCCAGGGGTTGACATTGGATGGCGGGTGCCCAGGGGTCGAAATCGACTGGCGGGTGCCCAGGGGTTGACATTGGATGGCGGGTGCCCAGGGGTCAAAATCGACTGGCGGGTGCCCAGGGGTTGACATTGGATGGCGGGTGCCCAGGGGTCAAAATCGACTGGCGGGTGCCCAGGGGTTGAAATTGACCAGGGGGAGAGCGCCTGCCATAGCCGAAATAGGAGCGCTATGGGCGGCCTGCCTCAGCAGATTTGGCCCCCCAAATCCTGGTTCTCAAAAATTTTCAAAGTCAACTTTTTTCAAAATATTTTCAGAGTGCCACTTCCCAGGGGGATTCTCGCCTGCCATAGCCGAAATAGGAGCGCCATGGGCGGCCTGCCTCAGCACATTTGGCCCCCCAAATCCTGGTTCTCAAAAATTTTCAAAGTCAACTTTTTTCAAAATATTTTCAGAGTGCCACTTCCCAGGGGGATTCTCGCCTGCCATAGCCGAAATAGGAGCGCCATGGGCGGCCTGCCTCAGCACATTTGGCCCCCCAAATCCTGGTTCTCAAAAATTTTCAAAGTCAACTTTTTTCAAAATATTTTCAGAGTGCCACTTCCCAGGGGGATTCTCGCCTGCCATAGCCGAAATAGGAGCGCCATGGGCGGCCTCAGTGAGCACATTTGGCCCCCCCATCCTGGAGCGCCATGGACCAGGGGGAGAGCGCCTCTCTTTGGGGCTTGTTGCTGGCTGTTGGCGGGGCTCCATGGACCAGGGGGAGAGCGCCATGGACCAGGGGGAGAGCGCCTCTCTTCGGGGCTTGATGCCTGTTGGCGGGGCTCCATGGACCAGGGGGAGAGCGCCTCTCTTTGGGGCTTGTTGCTGGCTATTGGCGGGGCTCCATGGACCAGGGGGAGAGCGCCTCTCTTTGGGGCTTGTTGCTGGCTGTTGGCGGGGCTCCATGGACCAGGGGGAGAGCGCCATGGACCAGGGGGAGAGCACCTGCCATAGCCGAAATAAGAGCACTATAGGCGGCCGCCCTCAGCACATTTGGCCCCCCAATCCTGGTTCTCAAATTTTTTCAAAGTCAACTTTTTTCGAAATATTTTCAGAGTGCCACCTCCAGCGGGGGCTCTCGCCTGCCATAGCCGAAATAAGAGCACTATGGGCGGCCGCCCTCAGCACATTTGGCCCCCCCATCCTGGAGCGCCATGGACCAGGAGGAGAGCGCCTCTCTTCGGGGCTTGATGCCTGTTGGCGGGGCTCCATGGATCAGGGGGAGAGCGCCTCTCTTTGGGGCTTGTTGCTGGCTGTTGGCGTGGCTCCATGGACCAGGGGGAGAGCGCCATGGACCAGGGGGAGAGCACCTGCCATAGCCGAAATAAGAGCACTATAGGCGGCCGCCCTCAGCACATTTGGCCCCCCCATCCTGGAGCGCCATGGACCAGGGGGAGAGCGCCTCTCTTCGGGGCTTGATGCCTGTTGGCGGGGCTCCATGGACCAGGGGGAGAGCGCCTCTCTTTGGGGCTTGTTGCTGGCTGTTGGCGTGGCTCCATGGACCAGGGGGAGAGCGCCATGGACCAGGGGGAGAGCACCTGCCATAGCCGAAATAAGAGCACTATAGGCGGCCGCCCTCAGCACATTTGGCCCCCCCATCCTGGAGCGCCATGGACCAGGAGGAGAGCGCCTCTCTTCGGGGCTTGATGCCTGTTGGCGGGGCTCCATGGACCAGGGGGAGAGCGCCTCTCTTTGGGGCTTGTTGCTGGCTGTTGGCGTGGCTCCATGGACCAGGGGGAGAGCGCCATGGACCAGGGGGAGAGCACCTGCCATAGCCGAAATAAGAGCACTATAGGCGGCCGCCCTCAGCACATTTGGCCCCCCCATCCTGGAGCGCCATGGACCAGGGGGAGAGCGCCTCTCTTCGGGGCTTGATGCCTGTTGGCGGGGCTCCATGGACCAGGGGGAGAGCGCCTCTCTTTGGGGCTTGTTGCTGGCTGTTGGCGTGGCTCCATGGACCAGGGGGAGAGCGCCATGGACCAGGGGGAGAGCACCTGCCATAGCCGAAATAAGAGCACTATAGGCGGCCGCCCTCAGCACATTTGGCCCCCCCATCCTGGAGCGCCATGGACCAGGGGGAGAGCGCCTCTCTTCGGGGCTTGATGCCTGTTGGCGGGGCTCCATGGACCAGGGGGAGAGCGCCTCTCTTTGGGGCTTGTTGCTGGCTGTTGGCGTGGCTCCATGGACCAGGGGGAGAGCGCCATGGACCAGGGGGAGAGCACCTGCCATAGCCGAAATAAGAGCACTATAGGCGGCCGCCCTCAGCACATTTGGCCCCCCCATCCTGGAGCGCCATGGACCAGGGGGAGAGCGCCTCTCTTCGGGGCTTGATGCCTGTTGGCGGGGCTCCATGGACCAGGGGGAGAGCGCCTCTCTTTGGGGCTTGTTGCTGGCTGTTGGCGTGGCTCCATGGACCAGGGGGAGAGCGCCATGGACCAGGGGGAGAGCACCTGCCATAGCCGAAATAAGAGCACTATAGGCGGCCGCCCTCAGCACATTTGGCCCCCCCATCCTGGAGCGCCATGGACCAGGGGGAGAGCGCCTCTCTTCGGGGCTTGTTGCTGGCTGTTGGCGAGGCTCCATGTACCAGGGGGAGAGCGCCATGGACCAGGGGGAGAGTGCCTCTCTTCGGGGCTTGATGCCTGTTGGCGGGGCTCCATGGACCAGGGAGAGAGCGCCTCTCTTTGGGGCTTGTTACTGGCTGTTGGCGAGGCTCCATGGACCAGGGGGAGAGCGCCATGGACCAGGGGGAGAGCGCCTCTCTTTGGGGGCTTGATGCTGGCTGTTGGCGCGTGTCTTCGGGGCTCCACGGACCAGTGGGAGAGCGCCTGTCTTCGGGGCTTGATGATGGCCGTTTGCGGGACTCCATGGACCAGGGGGAGAGCGCCATGGACCAGGGGGAGAGCGTCTCTCTTCAGGGCTTGACCAGGGCTCCAATCTTCCCATTGAAATGAATGGCGGGTGACCAGGCGTCCAAATCCCCCATTGAAATGAAGGCCGGGTGACCAGGCGTCCAAATCCCCCCATTGAAATGAATGGCGGGTGACCAGGCGTCCAAATCCCCCATTGAAATGAAGGCCGGGTGCCCAGGGCTCCAATCTCCCCATTGAAATGAATGGCGGGTGACCAGGCGTCCAAATCCCCCATTGAAATGAAGGCCGGGTGCCCAGGGCTCCAATCTCCCCAGTGAAATGAATGGCGGGTGACCAGGCGTCCAAATCCCCCATTGAAATGAAGGCCGGGTGCCCAGGGCTCCAATCTCCCCAGTGAAATGAATGGCGGGTGACCAGGCGTCCAAATCCCCCATTGAAATGAAGGCCGGGTGCCCAGGGCTCCAATCTCCCCAGTGAAATGAATGGCGGGTGACCAGGCGTCCAAATCCCCCATTGAAATGAAGGCCGGGTGCCCAGGGCTCCAATCTCCCCATTGAAATGAATGGCGGGTGACCAGGCGTCCAAATCCCCCATTGAAATGAAGGCCGGGTGCCCAGGGCTCCAATCTCCCCAGTGAAATGAATGGCGAATGACCAGGCGTCCAAATCCCCCATTGAAATGAAGGCCGGGTGACCAGGGCTCCAATCTCCCCATTGAAATGAATGGCGGGTGACCAGGCGTCCAAATCCCCCATTGAAATGAAGGCCGGGTGACCAGGCGTCCAAATCCCCCCATTGAAATGAATGGCGGGTGACCAGGCGTCCAAATCCCCCATTGAAATGAAGGCCGGGTGCCCAGGGCTCCAATCTCCCCATTGAAATGAATGGCGGGTGACCAGACGTCCAAATCCCCCATTGAAATGAAGGCCGGGTGCCCAGGGCTCCAATCTCCCCATTGAAATGAATGGCGGGTGACCAGGCGTCCAAATCCCCCATTGAAATGAAGGCCGGATGCCCAGGGCTCCAATCTCCCCATTGAAATGAATGCCGGGTGACCAGGCGTCCAAATCCCCCCATTGAAATGAATGGCGGGTGACCAGGCGTCCAAATCCCCCATTGAAATGAAGGCCGGGTGCCCAGGGCTCCAATCTCCCCATTGAAATGAATGGCGGGTGACCAGACGTCCAAATCCCCCATTGAAATGAAGGCCGGATGCCCAGGGCTCCAATCTCCCCATTGAAATGAATGCCGGGTGACCAGGCGTCCATATCCCCCCGCCCCCCCCCCCCCCCCCCCCCATTGAAATGAATGACGGGTGACCAGGCAGGCGAGAGCCCCCGCTGCAGAGGCTCCAGAGGTGGCACTCTGAAAATATTTCAAAAAAAGTTGACTTTGAAATTTTTGGAGAACCAGGATTTGGGGGGGGGCAAATGTGCTGAGGCAGGCCGCCCATAGTGCTCCTATTTCGGCCTGGGCGCGCCAGAGCACCCCCCTGGAAGTGGCACTCTGAAAATAATTCAAAAAAAGTTGACTTTGAAAATTTTTGAGAACCAGGATTTGGGGGGGGCAAATGTGCTGAGGCAGGCCGCCCATAGTGCTCCTATTTCGGCCTGGGCGCGCCAGAGCACCCCCCTGGAAGTGGCACTCTGAAAATAATTAAAAAAAAAATGACTTTGAAAATTTTTGAGAACCAGGATTTGGGGGGGGCAAATGTGCTGAGGCAGGCCGCCCATAGTGCTCCTATTTCGGCCTGGGCGCGCCAGAGCACCCCCCTGGAAGTGGCACTCTGAAAATAATTCGAAAAAAGATGACTTTGAAAATTTTTGAGAACCAGGATTTGGGGGGGCAAATCTGCTCAGGCAGGCCGCCCATAGTGCTCCTATTTCGGCCTGGGCGAGCCAGAGCCCCCCCTGGAAGTGCCCCATTCATTTTCAATGGCCGGGTGACCAGGCGTCGAAAAATGCCATAGGAAATGAATGGGGCCCATTCATTTTCAATGGCCG
>NW_027520747.1:267500-275000 GCF_051991255.1 Vanacampus margaritifer | reverse complement strand
GTTCGGGGCTTGTTGCTGGTCGTTGGTGCCTGTGTTCGGGGCTTGTTGCTGGTCGTTGGTGCCTGTGTTCGGGGCTTGTTGCTGGTCGTTGGTGCCTGTGTTCGGGGCTTGTTGCTGGTCGTTGGTGCCTGTGTTCGGGGCTTGTTGCTGGTCGTTGGTGCCTGTGTTCGGGGCTTGTTGCTGGTCGTTGGTGCCTGTGTTCGGGGCTTGTTGCTGGCCGTTGGGGCCTGTGTTCGGGGCTTGTTGCTGGCCGTTGGTGCCTGTGTTCGGGGCTTGTTGCTGGTCGTTGGTGCCTGTGTTCGGGGCTTGTTGCTGGCCGTTGGGGCCTGTGTTCGGGGCTTGTTGCTGGCCGTTGGTGCCTGTGTTCGGGGCTTGTTGCTGGTCGTTGGTGCCTGTGTTCGGGGCTTGTTGCTGGTCGTTGGTGCCTGTGTTCGGGGCTTGTTGCTGGTCGTTGGTGCCTGTGTTCGGGGCTTGTTGCTGGTCGTTGGTGCCTGTGTTCGGGGCTTGTTGCTGGTCGTTGGTGCCTGTGTTCGGGGCTTGTTGCTGGTCGTTGGTGCCTGTGTTCGGGGCTTGTTGCTGGTCGTTGGTGCCTGTGTTCGGGGCTTGTTGCTGGTCGTTGGTGCCTGTGTTCGGGGCTTGTTGCTGGTCGTTGGTGCCTGTGTTCGGGGCTTGTTGCTGGTCGTTGGTGCCTGTGTTCGGGGCTTGTTGCTGGTCGTTGGTGCCTGTGTTCGGGGCTTGTTGCTGGTCGTTGGTGCCTGTGTTCGGGGCTTGTTGCTGGTCGTTGGTGCCTGTGTTCGGGGCTTGTTGCTGGCTGTTGGGGCCTGTGTTCGGGGCTTGTTGCTGGTTGTTGGCGGGGCTCCATGATGGCGGGTGACCAGGGGCGACTGGCGGGTGACCAGGGGTCAAAATCGGCTGGCGGGTGCCCAGGGGTTGACATTGGATGGCGGGTGACCAGGGGTCAAAATCGGCTGGCGGGTGCCCAGGGGTTGACATTGGATGGAGGGTGCCCAGGGGTCAAAATCGACTGGCGGGTGCCCAGGGGTTGACATTGAATGGCGGGTGCCCAGGGGTCGAAATCGACTGGCGGGTGCCCAGGGGTTGACATTGGATGGCGGGTGCCCAGGGGTCGAAATCGACTGGCGGGTGCCCAGGGGTTGACATTGGATGGCGGGTGCCCAGGGGTCAAAATCGACTGGCGGGTGCCCAGGGGTTGAAATTGACCAGGGGGAGAGCGCCTGCCATAGCCGAAATAGGAGCGCTATGGGCGGCCTGCCTCAGCAGATTTGGCCCCCCAAATCCTGGTTCTCAAAAATTTTCAAAGTCAACTTTTTTCAAAATATTTTCAGAGTGCCACTTCCCAGGGGGATTCTCGCCTGCCATAGCCGAAATAGGAGCGCCATGGGCGGCCTCAGTGAGCACATTTGGCCCCCCCATCCTGGAGCGCCATGGACCAGGGGGAGAGCGCCTCTCTTTGGGGCTTGTTGCTGGCTGTTGGCGGGGCTCCATGGACCAGGGGGAGAGCGCCATGGACCAGGGGGAGAGCGCCTCTCTTCGGGGCTTGATGCCTGTTGGCGGGGCTCCATGGACCAGGGGGAGAGCGCCTCTCTGTGGGGCTTGTTGCTGGCTATTGGCGGGGCTCCATGGACCAGGGGGAGAGCGCCTCTCTTTGGGGCTTGTTGCTGGCTGTTGGCGGGGCTCCATGGACCAGGGGGAGAGCGCCATGGACCAGGGGGAGAGCACCTGCCATAGCCGAAATAAGAGCACTATAGGCGGCCGCCCTCAGCACATTTGGCCCCCCAAATCCTGGTTCTCAAAAATTTTCAAAGTCAACTTTTTTCAAAATATTTTCAGAGTGCCACTTCCCAGGGGGATTCTCGCCTGCCATAGCCGAAATAGGAGCGCCATGGGCGGCCTCAGTGAGCACATTTGGCCCCCCCATCCTGGAGCGCCATGGACCAGGGGGAGAGCGCCTCTCTTTGGGGCTTGTTGCTGGCTGTTGGCGGGGCTCCATGGACCAGGGGGAGAGCGCCATGGACCAGGGGGAGAGCGCCTCTCTTCGGGGCTTGATGCCTGTTGGCGGGGCTCCATGGACCAGGGGGAGAGCGCCTCTCTTTGGGGCTTGTTGCTGGCTATTGGCGGGGCTCCATGGACCAGGGGGAGAGCGCCTCTCTTTGGGGCTTGTTGCTGGCTGTTGGCGGGGCTCCATGGACCAGGGGGAGAGCGCCATGGACCAGGGGGAGAGCACCTGCCATAGCCGAAATAAGAGCACTATAGGCGGCCGCCCTCAGCACATTTGGCCCCCCAATCCTGGTTCTCAAATTTTTTCAAAGTCAACTTTTTTCGAAATATTTTCAGAGTGCCACCTCCAGCGGGGGCTCTCGCCTGCCATAGCCGAAATAAGAGCACTATGGGCGGCCGCCCTCAGCACATTTGGCCCCCCCATCCTGGAGCGCCATGGACCAGGAGGAGAGCGCCTCTCTTCGGGGCTTGATGCCTGTTGGCGGGGCTCCATGGACCAGGGGGAGAGCGCCTCTCTTTGGGGCTTGTTGCTGGCTGTTGGCGTGGCTCCATGGACCAGGGGGAGAGCGCCATGGACCAGGGGGAGAGCACCTGCCATAGCCGAAATAAGAGCACTATAGGCGGCCGCCCTCAGCACATTTGGCCCCCCCATCCTGGAGCGCCATGGACCAGGAGGAGAGCGCCTCTCTTCGGGGCTTGATGCCTGTTGGCGGGGCTCCATGGACCAGGGGGAGAGCGCCTCTCTTTGGGGCTTGTTGCTGGCTGTTGGCGTGGCTCCATGGACCAGGGGGAGAGCGCCATGGACCAGGGGGAGAGCACCTGCCATAGCCGAAATAAGAGCACTATAGGCGGCCGCCCTCAGCACATTTGGCCCCCCCATCCTGGAGCGCCATGGACCAGGAGGAGAGCGCCTCTCTTCGGGGCTTGATGCCTGTTGGCGGGGCTCCATGGACCAGGGGGAGAGCGCCTCTCTTTGGGGCTTGTTGCTGGCTGTTGGCGTGGCTCCATGGACCAGGGGGAGAGCGCCATGGACCAGGGGGAGAGCACCTGCCATAGCCGAAATAAGAGCACTATAGGCGGCCGCCCTCAGCACATTTGGCCCCCCCATCCTGGAGCGCCATGGACCAGGAGGAGAGCGCCTCTCTTCGGGGCTTGATGCCTGTTGGCGGGGCTCCATGGACCAGGGGGAGAGCGCCTCTCTTTGGGGCTTGTTGCTGGCTGTTGGCGTGGCTCCATGGACCAGGGGGAGAGCGCCATGGACCAGGGGGAGAGCACCTGCCATAGCCGAAATAAGAGCACTATAGGCGGCCGCCCTCAGCACATTTGGCCCCCCCATCCTGGAGCGCCATGGACCAGGGGGAGAGCGCCTCTCTTCGGGGCTTGATGCCTGTTGGCGGGGCTCCATGGACCAGGGGGAGAGCGCCTCTCTTTGGGGCTTGTTGCTGGCTGTTGGCGTGGCTCCATGGACCAGGGGGAGAGCGCCATGGACCAGGGGGAGAGCACCTGCCATAGCCGAAATAAGAGCACTATAGGCGGCCGCCCTCAGCACATTTGGCCCCCCCATCCTGGAGCGCCATGGACCAGGGGGAGAGCGCCTCTCTTCGGGGCTTGATGCCTGTTGGCGGGGCTCCATGGACCAGGGGGAGAGCGCCTCTCTTTGGGGCTTGTTGCTGGCTGTTGGCGTGGCTCCATGGACCAGGGGGAGAGCGCCATGGACCAGGGGGAGAGCACCTGCCATAGCCGAAATAAGAGCACTATAGGCGGCCGCCCTCAGCACATTTGGCCCCCCCATCCTGGAGCGCCATGGACAAGGGGGAGAGCGCCTCTCTTCGGGGCTTGTTGCTGGCTGTTGGCGGGGCTCCATGTACCAGGGGGAGAGCGCCATGGACCAGGGGGAGAGTGCCTCTCTTCGGGGCTTGATGCCTGTTGGCGGGGCTCCATGGACCAGGGAGAGAGCGCCTCTCTTTGGGGCTTGTTGCTGGCTGTTGACGGGGCTCCATGGACCGGGGGGAAAGCGCCATGGACCAGGGGGAGAGCGCCTGCCATAGCCGAAATAGGAGCACTATAGGCGGCCGCCCTCAGCACATTTGGCCTGTCGCCGCTGTCCGCTGGCCGCTGTCCGCTGGCCGCTGTCCGCTGGCCGCTGTCCGCTTTCCCCTTTACTTTCAGCACTTTCAGCACTTTCAGCACTTCCAGCACTTCCAGCACTTCCAGCACTTCCAGCACTTCCAGCTCTTCCCCCTCTTTCCCTTCTTCCAACTGCGGGCGCGCCGGGCGCACAGGGGCTCGTGCGGAGGGGTGTGTGTGCGTGCATGTGCCGAACAAGGAGGAGAGCGCCTCACTTCGGGGCTTGTCGCTGGCCGTCGGCGGGGCTCCAAGGACCAGGGGGAGAGCGCCTCTCTTTGGGGGCTTGATGCTGGCTGTTGGCGCGTGTCTTCGGGGCTCCACGGACCAGTGGGAGAGCGCCTGTCTTCGGGGCTTGATGATGGCCGTTTGCGGGACTCCATGGACCAGGGGGAGAGCGCCATGGACCAGGGGGAGAGCGTCTCTCTTCAGGGCTTGACCAGGGCTCCAATCTTCCCATTGAAATGAATGGCGGGTGACCAGGCGTCCAAATCCCCCATTGAAATGAAGGCCGGGTGCCCAGGGCTCCAATCTCCCCAGTGAAATGAATGGCGGGTGACCAGGCGTCCAAATCCCCCATTGAAATGAAGGCCGGGTGCCCAGGGCTCCAATCTCCCCATTGAAATGAATGGCGGGTGACCAGGCGTCCAAATCCCCCATTGAAATGAAGGCCGGGTGCCCAGGGCTCCAATCTCCCCAGTGAAATGAATGGCGAATGACCAGGCGTCCAAATCCCCCATTGAAATGAAGGCCGGGTGACCAGGGCTCCAATCTCCCCATTGAAATGAATGGCGGGTGACCAGGCGTCCAAATCCCCCATTGAAATGAAGGCCGGGTGACCAGGCGTCCAAATCCCCCCATTGAAATGAATGGCGGGTGACCAGGCGTCCAAATCCCCCATTGAAATGAAGGCCGGGTGCCCAGGGCTCCAATCTCCCCATTGAAATGAATGGCGGGTGACCAGACGTCCAAATCCCCCATTGAAATGAAGGCCGGGTGCCCAGGGCTCCAATCTCCCCATTGAAATGAATGGCGGGTGACCAGGCGTCCAAATCCCCCATTGAAATGAAGGCCGGATGCCCAGGGCTCCAATCTCCCCATTGAAATGAATGCCGGGTGACCAGGCGTCCAAATCCCCCCATTGAAATGAATGGCGGGTGACCAGGCGTCCAAATCCCCCATTGAAATGAAGGCCGGGTGCCCAGGGCTCCAATCTCCCCATTGAAATGAATGGCGGGTGACCAGACGTCCAAATCCCCCATTGAAATGAAGGCCGGATGCCCAGGGCTCCAATCTCCCCATTGAAATGAATGCCGGGTGACCAGGCGTCCATATCCCCCCGCCCCCCCCCCCCCCCCCCCCCATTGAAATGAATGACGGGTGACCAGGCAGGCGAGAGCCCCCGCTGCAGAGGCTCCAGAGGTGGCACTCTGAAAATATTTCAAAAAAAGTTGACTTTGAAATTTTTGGAGAACCAGGATTTGGGGGGGGGCAAATGTGCTGAGGCAGGCCGCCCATAGTGCTCCTATTTCGGCCTGGGCGCGCCAGAGCACCCCCCTGGAAGTGGCACTCTGAAAATAATTCAAAAAAAGTTGACTTTGAAAATTTTTGAGAACCAGGATTTGGGGGGGGCAAATGTGCTGAGGCAGGCCGCCCATAGTGCTCCTATTTCGGCCTGGGCGCGCCAGAGCACCCCCCTGGAAGTGGCACTCTGAAAATAATTAAAAAAAAAATGACTTTGAAAATTTTTGAGAACCAGGATTTGGGGGGGGCAAATGTGCTGAGGCAGGCCGCCCATAGTGCTCCTATTTCGGCCTGGGCGCGCCAGAGCACCCCCCTGGAAGTGGCACTCTGAAAATAATTCGAAAAAAGATGACTTTGAAAATTTTTGAGAACCAGGATTTGGGGGGGCAAATCTGCTCAGGCAGGCCGCCCATAGTGCTCCTATTTCGGCCTGGGCGAGCCAGAGCCCCCCCTGGAAGTGCCCCATTCATTTTCAATGGCCGGGTGACCAGGCGTCGAAAAATGCCATAGGAAATGAATGGGGCCCATTCATTTTCAATGGCCGGGTGACCAGGGGGCCAGTACCACCTGCCGCCATTAGGGGCGCTGTAGATAGGGGACCTCGTCCCCCCATTCGAGAGGTTTGCCCCCAAACCTCAAAATGTATGGGGTACAATATCAGGAGCGAGCTTTTTAAGACGAAAAATTTTCAGAGTCAACTTTCTTCGAAATATTTTCAGAGTGCCACTTCCCAGGGGGATTCTCGCTTGCCAAGGCCGAGATAAGAGCACTATGGGCGGCCTGCCTCAACACATTTGGCCCCCCCAAATCCTGGTTCTCAAAAATTTTCAAAGTCAACTTTTTTCGAAATATTTTCAGAGTGCCACTTCCCAGGGGGATTCTCGCTTGCCAAGGCCGAGATAAGAGCACTATGGGCGGCCTGCCTCAGCACATTTGGCCCCCCCAAATCCTGGTTCTCAAAAATTTTCAAAGTCTGCTTTTTTCGAAATATTTTCAGAGTGCCACTTCCCAGGGGGATTCTCGCTTGCCAAGGCCGAGATAAGAGCACTATGGGCGGCCTGCCTCAGCACATTTGGCCCCCCCAAATCCTGGTTCTCAAAAATTTTCAAAGTCTGCTCTTTTCGAAATATTTTCAGAGTGCCACTTCCCAGGGGGATTCTCGCTTGCCAAGGCCGAGATAAGAGCACTATGGGCGGCCTGCCTCAGCACATTTGGCCCCCCCCAAATCCTGGTTCTCAAAAATTTTCAAAGTCTGCTCTTTTCGAAATATTTTCAGAGTGCCACTTCCCAGGGGGATTCTCGCTTGCCATGGCCGAGATAAGAGCACTATGGGCGGCCTGCCTCAGCACATTTGGCCCCCCCCAAATCCTGGTTCTCAAAAATTTTCAAAGTCTGCTCTTTTCGAAATATTTTCAGAGTGCCACTTCCCAGGGGGATTCTCGCTTGCCAAGGCCGAGATAAGAGCACTATGGGCGGCCTGCCTCAGCACATTTGGCCCCCCCCCCAAATACGCCCACCCACCTTCTCCCACGTTACGAGCCGCATGCAAGACCCGCCTTCGGAGGGCCCCCGCCGGCCGGCCTCGCGCCGGTGTTCGGGCGGGCGGCTCCTCCGGCTCGCGGGTCGCCTTCCAGCGCCCCGGCGACACGCGAACGTCGGCCCGATGGCCAGCGCCCGCACGCCCCGGCGCGCCCGATCGGAAGCGAGGCCGAGACGCACCCCACGCTCCGTACCCCGGAGCTGTCACCTGGCTGTCCTACGACGGAGCCCGGCGCCCCGCAGGCCCTCTCGTCCCCCACAGACCCGCGCTCACGCCTCGTCAGGGGGAGCTTG
>NW_027520747.1:250000-257500 GCF_051991255.1 Vanacampus margaritifer | reverse complement strand
AGCACATTTGGCCCCCCCATCCTGGAGCGCCATGGACCAGGGGGAGAGCGCCTCTCTTTGGGGCTTGTTGCTGGCTGTTGGCGGGGCTCCATGGACCAGGGGGAGAGCGCCATGGACCAGGGGGAGAGCGCCTCTCTTCGGGGCTTGATGCCTGTTGGCGGGGCTCCATGGACCAGGGGGAGAGCGCCTCTCTTTGGGGCTTGTTGCTGGCTATTGGCGGGGCTCCATGGACCAGGGGGAGAGCGCCTCTCTTTGGGGCTTGTTGCTGGCTGTTGGCGGGGCTCCATGGACCAGGGGGAGAGCGCCATGGACCAGGGGGAGAGCACCTGCCATAGCCGAAATAAGAGCACTATAGGCGGCCGCCCTCAGCACATTTGGCCCCCCAATCCTGGTTCTCAAATTTTTTCAAAGTCAACTTTTTTCGAAATATTTTCAGAGTGCCACCTCCAGCGGGGGCTCTCGCCTGCCATAGCCGAAATAAGAGCACTATGGGCGGCCGCCCTCAGCACATTTGGCCCCCCCATCCTGGAGCGCCATGGACCAGGAGGAGAGCGCCTCTCTTCGGGGCTTGATGCCTGTTGGCGGGGTTTCCATGGACCAGGGGGAGAGCGCCTCTCTTTGGGGCTTGTTGCTGGCTGTTGGCGTGGCTCCATGGACCAGGGGGAGAGCGCCATGGACCAGGGGGAGAGCACCTGCCATAGCCGAAATAAGAGCACTATGGGCGGCCGCCCTCAGCACATTTAACCCCCCCATTCTGGAGCGCCATGGACAAGGGGGAGAGCGCCTCTCTTCGGGGCTTGATGCCTGTTGGCGGGGCTCCATGGACCAGGGGGAGAGCGCCTCTCTTTGGGGCTTGTTGCTGGCTGTTGGCGTGGCTCCATGGACCAGGGGGAGAGCGCCATGGACCAGGGGGAGAGCACCTGCCATAGCCGAAATAGGAGCACTATAGGCGGCCGCCCTCAGCACATTTGGCCTGTCGCCGCTGTCCGCTGGCCGCTGTCCGCTGGCCGCTGTCCGCTGGCCGCTGTCCGCTTTATCCTTTACTTTCAGCACTTTCAGCACTTTCAGCACTTCCAGCACTTCCAGCACTTGCAGCACTTCCAGCTCTTCCCCCTCTTTCCCTTCTTCCAACTGCGGGCGCGCCGGGCGCACAGGGGCTCGTGCGGAGGGGTGTGTGTGCGTGCATGTGCCGAACAAGGAGGAGAGCGTCTCTCTTCGGGGCTTGATGCCTGTTGGCGGGGCTCCATGGACCAGGGGGAGAGCGCCTCCCTTTGGGGCTTGTTGCTGGCTGTTGGCGTGGCTCCATGGACCAGGGGGAGAGCGCCATGGACCAGGGGGAGAGAGCCTGCCATAGCCGAAATAAGAGCACTATAGGCGGCCGCCCTCAGCACATTTGGCCCCCCCATCCTGGAGCGCCATGGACAAGGGGGAGAGCGCCTCTCTTCGGGGCTTGATGCCTGTTGGCGGGGCTCCATGGACCAGGGGGAGAGCGCCTCTCTTTGGGGCTTGTTGCTGGCTGTTGGCGTGGCTCCATGGACCAGGGGGAGAGCGCCATGGACCAGGGGGAGAGCACCTGCCATAGCCGAAATAAGAGCACTATAGGCGGCCGCCCTCAGCACATTTGGCCCCCCCATCCTGGAGCGCCATGGACCAGGAGGAGAGCGCCTCTCTTCGGGGCTTGATGCCTGTTGGCGGGGCTCCATGGACCAGGGGGAGAGCGCCTCTCTTTGGGGCTTGTTGCTGGCTGTTGGCGTGGCTCCATGGACCAGGGGGAGAGCGCCATGGACCAGGGGGAGAGCACCTGCCATAGCCGAAATAAGAGCACTATAGGCGGCCGCCCTCAGCACATTTGGCCCCCCCCATCCTGGAGCGCCATGGACCAGGAGGAGAGCGCCTCTCTTCGGGGCTTGATGCCTGTTGGCGGGGCTCCATGGACCAGGGGGAGAGCGCCTCTCTTTGGGGCTTGTTGCTGGCTGTTGGCGTGGCTCCATGGACCAGGGGGAGAGCGCCATGGACCAGGGGGAGAGCACCTGCCATAGCCGAAATAAGAGCACTATAGGCGGCCGCCCTCAGCACATTTGGCCCCCCCCATCCTGGAGCGCCATGGACCAGGAGGAGAGCGCCTCTCTTCGGGGCTTGATGCCTGTTGGCGGGGCTCCATGGACCAGGGGGAGAGCGCCTCTCTTTGGGGCTTGTTGCTGGCTGTTGGCGTGGCTCCATGGACCAGGGGGAGAGCGCCATGGACCAGGGGGAGAGCACCTGCCATAGCCGAAATAAGAGCACTATAGGCGGCCTGCCTCAGCACATTTGGCCCCCCAATCCTGGTTCTCAAAATTTTTCAAAGTCAACTTTTTTCGAAATATTTTCAGAGTGCCACCTCCAGCGGGGGCTCTCGCCTGCCATAGCCGAAATAAGAGCTCTATGGGCGGCCGCCCTCAGCACATTTGGCCCCCCCATCCTGGAGCGCCATGGACAAGGGGGAGAGCGCCTCTCTTCGGGGCTTGTTGCTGGCTGTTGGCGGGGCTCCATGTACCAGGGGGAGAGCGCCATGGACCAGGGGGAGAGTGCCTCTCTTCGGGGCTTGATGCCTGTTGGCGGGGCTCCATGGACCAGGGAGAGAGCGCCTCTCTTTGGGGCTTGTTGCTGGCTGTTGGCGGGGCTCCATGGACCAGGGGGAAAGCGCCATGGACCAGGGGGAGAGCGCCTGCCATAGCCGAAATAGGAGCACTATAGGCGGCCGCCCTCAGCACATTTGGCCTGTCGCCGCTGTCCGCTGGCCGCTGTCCGCTGGCCGCTGTCCGCTGGCCGCTGTCCGCTTTCCCCTTTACTTTCAGCACTTTCAGCACTTTCAGCACTTTCAGCACTTCCAGCACTTCCAGCACTTCCAGCACTTCCAGCTCTTCCCCCTCTTTCCCTTCTTCCAACTGCGGGCGCGCCGGGCGCACAGGGGCTCGTGCGGAGGGGTGTGTGTGCGTGCATGTGCCGAACAAGGAGGAGAGCGCCTCACTTCGGGGCTTGTCGCTGGCCGTCGGCGGGGCTCCAAGGACCAGGGGGAGAGCGCCTCTCTTTGGGGGCTTGATGCTGGCTGTTGGCGCGTGTCTTCGGGGCTCCACGGACCAGTGGGAGAGCGCCTGTCTTCGGGGCTTGATGCTGGCCGTTTGCGGGACTCCATGGACCAGGGGGAGAGCGCCATGGACCAGGGGGAGAGCGTCTCTCTTCAGGGATTGACCAGGGCTCCAATCTTCCCATTGAAATGAATGGCGGGTGACCAGGCGTCCAAATCCCCCATTGAAATGAAGGCCGGATGCCCAGGGCTCCAATCTCCCCATTGAAATGAATGGCGGGTGACCGGGCGTCCAAATCCCCCATTGAAATGAAGGCCGGGTGCCCAGGGCTCCAATCTCCCCATTGAAATGAATGGCGGGTGACCGGGCGTCCAAATCCCCCATTGAAATGAAGGCCGGGTGCCAAGGGCTCCAATCTCCCCATTGAAATGAATGCCGGGTGACCGGGCGTCCAAATCCCCCATTGAAATGAAGGCCGGGTGCCCAGGGCTCCAATCTCCCCATTGAAATGAATGGCGGGTGACCGGGCGTCCAAATCCCCCATTGAAATGAAGGCCGGGTGCCCAGGGCTCCAATCTCCCCAGTGAAATGAATGGCGGGTGACCAGGCGTCCAAATCCCCCATTGAAATGAAGGCCGGGTGCCCAGGGCTCCAATCTCCCCATTGAAATGAATGGCGGGTGACCAGGCGTCCAAATCCCCCATTGAAATGAAGGCCGGGTGCCCAGGGCTCCAATCTCCCCAGTGAAATGAATGGCGGGTGACCAGGCGTCCAAATCCCCCATTGAAATGAAGGCCGGGTGCCCAGGGCTCCAATCTCCCCAGTGAAATGAATGGCGGGTGACCAGGCGTCCAAATCCCCCATTGAAATGAAGGCCGGGTGCCCAGGGCTCCAATCTCCCCATTGAAATGAATGGCGGGTGACCAGGCGTCCAAATCCCCCATTGAAATGAAGGCCGGGTGCCCAGGGCTCCAATCTCCCCATTGAAATGAATGGCGGGTGACCAGGCGTCCAAATCCCCCATTGAAATGAAGGCCGGGTGACCAGGCGTCCAAATCCCCCATTGAAATGAAGGCCGGGTGCCCAGGGCTCCAATCTCCCCATTGAAATGAATGGCGGGTGACCAGACGTCCAAATCCCCCATTGAAATGAAGGCCGGATGCCCAGGGCTCCAATCTCCCCATTGAAATGAATGCCGGGTGACCAGGCGTCCAAATCCCCCCATTGAAATGAATGGCGGGTGACCAGGCGTCCAAATCCCCCATTGAAATGAAGGCCGGATGCCCAGGGCTCCAATCTCCCCATTGAAATGAATGGCGGGTGACCGGGCGTCCAAATCCCCCATTGAAATGAAGGCCGGGTGCCCAGGGCTCCAATCTCCCCATTGAAATGAATGGCGGGTGACCGGGCGTCCAAATCCCCCATTGAAATGAAGGCCGGGTGCCAAGGGCTCCAATCTCCCCATTGAAATGAATGCCGGGTGACCGGGCGTCCAAATCCCCCATTGAAATGAAGGCCGGGTGCCCAGGGCTCCAATCTCCCCATTGAAATGAATGGCGGGTGACCGGGCGTCCAAATCCCCCATTGAAATGAAGGCCGGGTGCCCAGGGCTCCAATCTCCCCAGTGAAATGAATGGCGGGTGACCAGGCGTCCAAATCCCCCATTGAAATGAAGGCCGGGTGCCCAGGGCTCCAATCTCCCCATTGAAATGAATGGCGGGTGACCAGGCGTCCAAATCCCCCATTGAAATGAAGGCCGGGTGCCCAGGGCTCCAATCTCCCCAGTGAAATGAATGGCGGGTGACCAGGCGTCCAAATCCCCCATTGAAATGAAGGCCGGGTGCCCAGGGCTCCAATCTCCCCAGTGAAATGAATGGCGGGTGACCAGGCGTCCAAATCCCCCATTGAAATGAAGGCCGGGTGCCCAGGGCTCCAATCTCCCCATTGAAATGAATGGCGGGTGACCAGGCGTCCAAATCCCCCATTGAAATGAAGGCCGGGTGCCCAGGGCTCCAATCTCCCCATTGAAATGAATGGCGGGTGACCAGGCGTCCAAATCCCCCATTGAAATGAAGGCCGGGTGACCAGGCGTCCAAATCCCCCATTGAAATGAAGGCCGGGTGCCCAGGGCTCCAATCTCCCCATTGAAATGAATGGCGGGTGACCAGACGTCCAAATCCCCCATTGAAATGAAGGCCGGATGCCCAGGGCTCCAATCTCCCCATTGAAATGAATGCCGGGTGACCAGGCGTCCAAATCCCCCCATTGAAATGAATGGCGGGTGACCAGGCGTCCAAATCCCCCATTGAAATGAAGGCCGGGTGCCCAGGGCTCCAATCTCCCCATTGAAATGAATGGCGGGTGACCAGACGTCCAAATCCCCCATTGAAATGAAGGCCGGATGCCCAGGGCTCCAATCTCCCCATTGAAATGAATGCCGGGTGACCAGGCGTCCATATCCCCCCCCCATTGAAATGAATGACGGGTGACCAGGCAGGCGAGAGCCCCCGCTGCAGAGGCTCCAGAGGTGGCACTCTGAAAATATTTCAAAAAAAGTTGACTTTGAAATTTTTGGAGAACCAGGATTTGGGGGGGGCAAATGTGCTGAGGCAGGCCGCCCATAGTGCTCCTATTTCGGCCTGGGCGCGCCAGAGCACCCCCCTGGAAGTGGCACTCTGAAAATAATTTAAAAAAAATGACTTTGAAAATTTTTGAGAACCAGGATTTGGGGGGGGCAAATGTGCTGAGGCAGGCCGCCCATAGTGCTCCTATTTCGGCCTGGGCGCGCCAGAGCACCCCCCTGGAAGTGGCACTCTGAAAATAATTAAAAAAAAATGACTTTGAAAATTTTTGAGAACCAGGATTTGGGGGGGGCAAATGTGCTGAGGCAGGCCGCCCATAGTGCTCCTATTTCGGCCTGGGCGCGCCAGAGCACCCCCCTGGAAGTGGCACTCTGAAAATAATTCGAAAAAAGATGACTTTGAAAATTTTTGAGAACCAGGATTTGGGGGGGCAAATCTGCTCAGGCAGGCCGCCCATAGTGCTCCTATTTCGGCCTGGGCGAGCCAGAGCCCCCCCTGGAAGTGCCCCATTCATTTTCAATGGCCGGGTGACCAGGCGTCGAAAAATGCCATAGGAAATGAATGGGGCCCATTCATTTTCAATGGCCGGGTGACCAGGGGGCCAGTACCACCTGCCGCCATTAGGGGCGCTGTAGATAGGGGACCTCGTCCCCCCATTCGAGAGGTTTGCCCCCAAACCTCAAAATGTATGGGGTACAATATCAGGAGCGAGCTTTTTAAGACGAAAAATTTTCAGAGTCAACTTTCTTCGAAATATTTTCAGAGTGCCACTTCCCAGGGGGATTCTCGCTTGCCAAGGCCGAGATAAGAGCACTATGGGCGGCCTGCCTCAACACATTTGGCCCCCCCAAATCCTGGTTCTCAAAAATTTTCAAAGTCAACTTTTTTCGAAATATTTTCAGAGTGCCACTTCCCAGGGGGATTCTCGCTTGCCAAGGCCGAGATAAGAGCACTATGGGCGGCCTGCCTCAGCACATTTGGCCCCCCCAAATCCTGGTTCTCAAAAATTTTCAAAGTCTGCTTTTTTCGAAATATTTTCAGAGTGCCACTTCCCAGGGGGATTCTCGCTTGCCAAGGCCGAGATAAGAGCACTATGGGCGGCCTGCCTCAGCACATTTGGCCCCCCCAAATCCTGGTTCTCAAAAATTTTCAAAGTCTGCTCTTTTCGAAATATTTTCAGAGTGCCACTTCCCAGGGGGATTCTCGCTTGCCAAGGCCGAGATAAGAGCACTATGGGCGGCCTGCCTCAGCACATTTGGCCCCCCCCAAATCCTGGTTCTCAAAAATTTTCAAAGTCTGCTCTTTTCGAAATATTTTCAGAGTGCCACTTCCCAGGGGGATTCTCGCTTGCCATGGCCGAGATAAGAGCACTATGGGCGGCCTGCCTCAGCACATTTGGCCCCCCCCAAATCCTGGTTCTCAAAAATTTTCAAAGTCTGCTCTTTTCGAAATATTTTCAGAGTGCCACTTCCCAGGGGGATTCTCGCTTGCCAAGGCCGAGATAAGAGCACTATGGGCGGCCTGCCTCAGCACATTTGGCCCCCCCCCCAAATACGCCCACCCACCTTCTCCCACGTTACGAGCCGCATGCAAGACCCGCCTTCGGAGGGCCCCCGCCGGCCGGCCTCGCGCCGGTGTTCGGGCGGGCGGCTCCTCCGGCTCGCGGGTCGCCTTCCAGCGCCCCGGCGACACGCGAACGTCGGCCCGATGGCCAGCGCCCGCACGCCCCGGCGCGCCCGATCGGAAGCGAGGCCGAGACGCACCCCACGCTCCGTACCCCGGAGCTGTCACCTGGCTGTCCTACGACGGAGCCCGGCGCCCCGCAGGCCCTCTCGTCCCCCACAGACCCGCGC
>NW_027520747.1:232500-240000 GCF_051991255.1 Vanacampus margaritifer | reverse complement strand
TTGGATGGCGGGTGCCCAGGGGTCGAAATCGACTGGCGGGTGCCCAGGGGTTGACATTGGATGGCGGGTGCCCAGGGGTCAAAATCGACTGGCGGGTGCCCAGGGGTTGAAATTGACCAGGGGGAGAGCGCCTGCCATAGCCGAAATAGGAGCGCTATGGGCGGCCTGCCTCAGCAGATTTGGCCCCCCAAATCCTGGTTCTCAAAAATTTTCAAAGTCAACTTTTTTCAAAATATTTTCAGAGTGCCACTTCCCAGGGGGATTCTCGCCTGCCATAGCCGAAATAGGAGCGCCATGGGCGGCCTGCCTCAGCACATTTGGCCCCCCAAATCCTGGTTCTCAAAAATTTTCAAAGTCAACTTTTTTCGAAATATTTTCAGAGTGCCACTTCCCAGGGGGATTCTCGCCTGCCATAGCCGAAATAGGAGCGCCATGGGCGGCCTCAGTGAGCACATTTGGCCCCCCCATCCTGGAGCGCCATGGACCAGGGGGAGAGCGCCTCTCTTTGGGGCTTGTTGCTGGCTGTTGGCGGGGCTCCATGGACCAGGGGGAGAGCGCCATGGACCAGGGGGAGAGCGCCTCTCTTCGGGGCTTGATGCCTGTTGGCGGGGCTCCATGGACCAGGGGGAGAGCGCCTCTCTTTGGGGCTTGTTGCTGGCTATTGGCGGGGCTCCATGGACCAGGGGGAGAGCGCCTCTCTTTGGGGCTTGTTGCTGGCTGTTGGCGGGGCTCCATGGACCAGGGGGAGAGCGCCATGGACCAGGGGGAGAGCACCTGCCATAGCCGAAATAAGAGCACTATAGGCGGCCGCCCTCAGCACATTTGGCCCCCCAATCCTGGTTCTCAAATTTTTTCAAAGTCAACTTTTTTCGAAATATTTTCAGAGTGCCACCTCCAGCGGGGGCTCTCGCCTGCCATAGCCGAAATAAGAGCACTATGGGCGGCCGCCCTCAGCACATTTGGCCCCCCCATCCTGGAGCGCCATGGACCAGGAGGAGAGCGCCTCTCTTCGGGGCTTGATGCCTGTTGGCGGGGTTTCCATGGACCAGGGGGAGAGCGCCTCTCTTTGGGGCTTGTTGCTGGCTGTTGGCGTGGCTCCATGGACCAGGGGGAGAGCGCCATGGACCAGGGGGAGAGCACCTGCCATAGCCGAAATAAGAGCACTATGGGCGGCCGCCCTCAGCACATTTAACCCCCCCATTCTGGAGCGCCATGGACAAGGGGGAGAGCGCCTCTCTTCGGGGCTTGATGCCTGTTGGCGGGGCTCCATGGACCAGGGGGAGAGCGCCTCTCTTTGGGGCTTGTTGCTGGCTGTTGGCGTGGCTCCATGGACCAGGGGGAGAGCGCCATGGACCAGGGGGAGAGCACCTGCCATAGCCGAAATAGGAGCACTATAGGCGGCCGCCCTCAGCACATTTGGCCTGTCGCCGCTGTCCGCTGGCCGCTGTCCGCTGGCCGCTGTCCGCTGGCCGCTGTCCGCTTTATCCTTTACTTTCAGCACTTTCAGCACTTTCAGCACTTCCAGCACTTCCAGCACTTGCAGCACTTCCAGCTCTTCCCCCTCTTTCCCTTCTTCCAACTGCGGGCGCGCCGGGCGCACAGGGGCTCGTGCGGAGGGGTGTGTGTGCGTGCATGTGCCGAACAAGGAGGAGAGCGTCTCTCTTCGGGGCTTGATGCCTGTTGGCGGGGCTCCATGGACCAGGGGGAGAGCGCCTCCCTTTGGGGCTTGTTGCTGGCTGTTGGCGTGGCTCCATGGACCAGGGGGAGAGCGCCATGGACCAGGGGGAGAGAGCCTGCCATAGCCGAAATAAGAGCACTATAGGCGGCCGCCCTCAGCACATTTGGCCCCCCCATCCTGGAGCGCCATGGACAAGGGGGAGAGCGCCTCTCTTCGGGGCTTGATGCCTGTTGGCGGGGCTCCATGGACCAGGGGGAGAGCGCCTCTCTTTGGGGCTTGTTGCTGGCTGTTGGCGTGGCTCCATGGACCAGGGGGAGAGCGCCATGGACCAGGGGGAGAGCACCTGCCATAGCCGAAATAAGAGCACTATAGGCGGCCGCCCTCAGCACATTTGGCCCCCCCATCCTGGAGCGCCATGGACCAGGAGGAGAGCGCCTCTCTTCGGGGCTTGATGCCTGTTGGCGGGGCTCCATGGACCAGGGGGAGAGCGCCTCTCTTTGGGGCTTGTTGCTGGCTGTTGGCGTGGCTCCATGGACCAGGGGGAGAGCGCCATGGACCAGGGGGAGAGCACCTGCCATAGCCGAAATAAGAGCACTATAGGCGGCCGCCCTCAGCACATTTGGCCCCCCCCATCCTGGAGCGCCATGGACCAGGAGGAGAGCGCCTCTCTTCGGGGCTTGATGCCTGTTGGCGGGGCTCCATGGACCAGGGGGAGAGCGCCTCTCTTTGGGGCTTGTTGCTGGCTGTTGGCGTGGCTCCATGGACCAGGGGGAGAGCGCCATGGACCAGGGGGAGAGCACCTGCCATAGCCGAAATAAGAGCACTATAGGCGGCCGCCCTCAGCACATTTGGCCCCCCCCATCCTGGAGCGCCATGGACCAGGAGGAGAGCGCCTCTCTTCGGGGCTTGATGCCTGTTGGCGGGGCTCCATGGACCAGGGGGAGAGCGCCTCTCTTTGGGGCTTGTTGCTGGCTGTTGGCGTGGCTCCATGGACCAGGGGGAGAGCGCCATGGACCAGGGGGAGAGCACCTGCCATAGCCGAAATAAGAGCACTATAGGCGGCCTGCCTCAGCACATTTGGCCCCCCAATCCTGGTTCTCAAAATTTTTCAAAGTCAACTTTTTTCGAAATATTTTCAGAGTGCCACCTCCAGCGGGGGCTCTCGCCTGCCATAGCCGAAATAAGAGCTCTATGGGCGGCCGCCCTCAGCACATTTGGCCCCCCCATCCTGGAGCGCCATGGACAAGGGGGAGAGCGCCTCTCTTCGGGGCTTGTTGCTGGCTGTTGGCGGGGCTCCATGTACCAGGGGGAGAGCGCCATGGACCAGGGGGAGAGTGCCTCTCTTCGGGGCTTGATGCCTGTTGGCGGGGCTCCATGGACCAGGGAGAGAGCGCCTCTCTTTGGGGCTTGTTGCTGGCTGTTGGCGGGGCTCCATGGACCAGGGGGAAAGCGCCATGGACCAGGGGGAGAGCGCCTGCCATAGCCGAAATAGGAGCACTATAGGCGGCCGCCCTCAGCACATTTGGCCTGTCGCCGCTGTCCGCTGGCCGCTGTCCGCTGGCCGCTGTCCGCTGGCCGCTGTCCGCTTTCCCCTTTACTTTCAGCACTTTCAGCACTTTCAGCACTTTCAGCACTTCCAGCACTTCCAGCACTTCCAGCACTTCCAGCTCTTCCCCCTCTTTCCCTTCTTCCAACTGCGGGCGCGCCGGGCGCACAGGGGCTCGTGCGGAGGGGTGTGTGTGCGTGCATGTGCCGAACAAGGAGGAGAGCGCCTCACTTCGGGGCTTGTCGCTGGCCGTCGGCGGGGCTCCAAGGACCAGGGGGAGAGCGCCTCTCTTTGGGGGCTTGATGCTGGCTGTTGGCGCGTGTCTTCGGGGCTCCACGGACCAGTGGGAGAGCGCCTGTCTTCGGGGCTTGATGCTGGCCGTTTGCGGGACTCCATGGACCAGGGGGAGAGCGCCATGGACCAGGGGGAGAGCGTCTCTCTTCAGGGATTGACCAGGGCTCCAATCTTCCCATTGAAATGAATGGCGGGTGACCAGGCGTCCAAATCCCCCATTGAAATGAAGGCCGGATGCCCAGGGCTCCAATCTCCCCATTGAAATGAATGGCGGGTGACCGGGCGTCCAAATCCCCCATTGAAATGAAGGCCGGGTGCCCAGGGCTCCAATCTCCCCATTGAAATGAATGGCGGGTGACCGGGCGTCCAAATCCCCCATTGAAATGAAGGCCGGGTGCCAAGGGCTCCAATCTCCCCATTGAAATGAATGCCGGGTGACCGGGCGTCCAAATCCCCCATTGAAATGAAGGCCGGGTGCCCAGGGCTCCAATCTCCCCATTGAAATGAATGGCGGGTGACCGGGCGTCCAAATCCCCCATTGAAATGAAGGCCGGGTGCCCAGGGCTCCAATCTCCCCAGTGAAATGAATGGCGGGTGACCAGGCGTCCAAATCCCCCATTGAAATGAAGGCCGGGTGCCCAGGGCTCCAATCTCCCCATTGAAATGAATGGCGGGTGACCAGGCGTCCAAATCCCCCATTGAAATGAAGGCCGGGTGCCCAGGGCTCCAATCTCCCCAGTGAAATGAATGGCGGGTGACCAGGCGTCCAAATCCCCCATTGAAATGAAGGCCGGGTGCCCAGGGCTCCAATCTCCCCAGTGAAATGAATGGCGGGTGACCAGGCGTCCAAATCCCCCATTGAAATGAAGGCCGGGTGCCCAGGGCTCCAATCTCCCCATTGAAATGAATGGCGGGTGACCAGGCGTCCAAATCCCCCATTGAAATGAAGGCCGGGTGCCCAGGGCTCCAATCTCCCCATTGAAATGAATGGCGGGTGACCAGGCGTCCAAATCCCCCATTGAAATGAAGGCCGGGTGACCAGGCGTCCAAATCCCCCATTGAAATGAAGGCCGGGTGCCCAGGGCTCCAATCTCCCCATTGAAATGAATGGCGGGTGACCAGACGTCCAAATCCCCCATTGAAATGAAGGCCGGATGCCCAGGGCTCCAATCTCCCCATTGAAATGAATGCCGGGTGACCAGGCGTCCAAATCCCCCCATTGAAATGAATGGCGGGTGACCAGGCGTCCAAATCCCCCATTGAAATGAAGGCCGGATGCCCAGGGCTCCAATCTCCCCATTGAAATGAATGGCGGGTGACCGGGCGTCCAAATCCCCCATTGAAATGAAGGCCGGGTGCCCAGGGCTCCAATCTCCCCATTGAAATGAATGGCGGGTGACCGGGCGTCCAAATCCCCCATTGAAATGAAGGCCGGGTGCCAAGGGCTCCAATCTCCCCATTGAAATGAATGCCGGGTGACCGGGCGTCCAAATCCCCCATTGAAATGAAGGCCGGGTGCCCAGGGCTCCAATCTCCCCATTGAAATGAATGGCGGGTGACCGGGCGTCCAAATCCCCCATTGAAATGAAGGCCGGGTGCCCAGGGCTCCAATCTCCCCAGTGAAATGAATGGCGGGTGACCAGGCGTCCAAATCCCCCATTGAAATGAAGGCCGGGTGCCCAGGGCTCCAATCTCCCCATTGAAATGAATGGCGGGTGACCAGGCGTCCAAATCCCCCATTGAAATGAAGGCCGGGTGCCCAGGGCTCCAATCTCCCCAGTGAAATGAATGGCGGGTGACCAGGCGTCCAAATCCCCCATTGAAATGAAGGCCGGGTGCCCAGGGCTCCAATCTCCCCAGTGAAATGAATGGCGGGTGACCAGGCGTCCAAATCCCCCATTGAAATGAAGGCCGGGTGCCCAGGGCTCCAATCTCCCCATTGAAATGAATGGCGGGTGACCAGGCGTCCAAATCCCCCATTGAAATGAAGGCCGGGTGCCCAGGGCTCCAATCTCCCCATTGAAATGAATGGCGGGTGACCAGGCGTCCAAATCCCCCATTGAAATGAAGGCCGGGTGACCAGGCGTCCAAATCCCCCATTGAAATGAAGGCCGGGTGCCCAGGGCTCCAATCTCCCCATTGAAATGAATGGCGGGTGACCAGACGTCCAAATCCCCCATTGAAATGAAGGCCGGATGCCCAGGGCTCCAATCTCCCCATTGAAATGAATGCCGGGTGACCAGGCGTCCAAATCCCCCCATTGAAATGAATGGCGGGTGACCAGGCGTCCAAATCCCCCATTGAAATGAAGGCCGGGTGCCCAGGGCTCCAATCTCCCCATTGAAATGAATGGCGGGTGACCAGACGTCCAAATCCCCCATTGAAATGAAGGCCGGATGCCCAGGGCTCCAATCTCCCCATTGAAATGAATGCCGGGTGACCAGGCGTCCATATCCCCCCCCCATTGAAATGAATGACGGGTGACCAGGCAGGCGAGAGCCCCCGCTGCAGAGGCTCCAGAGGTGGCACTCTGAAAATATTTCAAAAAAAGTTGACTTTGAAATTTTTGGAGAACCAGGATTTGGGGGGGGCAAATGTGCTGAGGCAGGCCGCCCATAGTGCTCCTATTTCGGCCTGGGCGCGCCAGAGCACCCCCCTGGAAGTGGCACTCTGAAAATAATTTAAAAAAAATGACTTTGAAAATTTTTGAGAACCAGGATTTGGGGGGGGCAAATGTGCTGAGGCAGGCCGCCCATAGTGCTCCTATTTCGGCCTGGGCGCGCCAGAGCACCCCCCTGGAAGTGGCACTCTGAAAATAATTAAAAAAAAATGACTTTGAAAATTTTTGAGAACCAGGATTTGGGGGGGGCAAATGTGCTGAGGCAGGCCGCCCATAGTGCTCCTATTTCGGCCTGGGCGCGCCAGAGCACCCCCCTGGAAGTGGCACTCTGAAAATAATTCGAAAAAAGATGACTTTGAAAATTTTTGAGAACCAGGATTTGGGGGGGCAAATCTGCTCAGGCAGGCCGCCCATAGTGCTCCTATTTCGGCCTGGGCGAGCCAGAGCCCCCCCTGGAAGTGCCCCATTCATTTTCAATGGCCGGGTGACCAGGCGTCGAAAAATGCCATAGGAAATGAATGGGGCCCATTCATTTTCAATGGCCGGGTGACCAGGGGGCCAGTACCACCTGCCGCCATTAGGGGCGCTGTAGATAGGGGACCTCGTCCCCCCATTCGAGAGGTTTGCCCCCAAACCTCAAAATGTATGGGGTACAATATCAGGAGCGAGCTTTTTAAGACGAAAAATTTTCAGAGTCAACTTTCTTCGAAATATTTTCAGAGTGCCACTTCCCAGGGGGATTCTCGCTTGCCAAGGCCGAGATAAGAGCACTATGGGCGGCCTGCCTCAACACATTTGGCCCCCCCAAATCCTGGTTCTCAAAAATTTTCAAAGTCAACTTTTTTCGAAATATTTTCAGAGTGCCACTTCCCAGGGGGATTCTCGCTTGCCAAGGCCGAGATAAGAGCACTATGGGCGGCCTGCCTCAGCACATTTGGCCCCCCCAAATCCTGGTTCTCAAAAATTTTCAAAGTCTGCTTTTTTCGAAATATTTTCAGAGTGCCACTTCCCAGGGGGATTCTCGCTTGCCAAGGCCGAGATAAGAGCACTATGGGCGGCCTGCCTCAGCACATTTGGCCCCCCCAAATCCTGGTTCTCAAAAATTTTCAAAGTCTGCTCTTTTCGAAATATTTTCAGAGTGCCACTTCCCAGGGGGATTCTCGCTTGCCAAGGCCGAGATAAGAGCACTATGGGCGGCCTGCCTCAGCACATTTGGCCCCCCCCAAATCCTGGTTCTCAAAAATTTTCAAAGTCTGCTCTTTTCGAAATATTTTCAGAGTGCCACTTCCCAGGGGGATTCTCGCTTGCCATGGCCGAGATAAGAGCACTATGGGCGGCCTGCCTCAGCACATTTGGCCCCCC
>NW_027520747.1:215000-222500 GCF_051991255.1 Vanacampus margaritifer | reverse complement strand
GCTGGTCGTTGGTGCCTGTGTTCGGGGCTTGTTGCTGGTCGTTGGTGCCTGTGTTCGGGGCTTGTTGCTGGTCGTTGGTGCCTGTGTTCGGGGCTTGTTGCTGGTCGTTGGTGCCTGTGTTCGGGGCTTGTTGCTGGTTGTTGGCGGGGCTCCATGATGGCGGGTGACCAGGGGCGACTGGCGGGTGACCAGGGGTCAAAATCGGCTGGCGGGTGCCCAGGGGTTGACATTGGATGGCGGGTGACCAGGGGTCAAAATCGGCTGGCGGGTGCCCAGGGGTTGACATTGGATGGAGGGTGCCCAGGGGTCAAAATCGACTGGCGGGTGCCCAGGGGTTGACATTGAATGGCGGGTGCCCAGGGGTCGAAATCGACTGGCGGGTGCCCAGGGGTTGACATTGGATGGCGGGTGCCCAGGGGTCGAAATCGACTGGCGGGTGCCCAGGGGTTGACATTGGATGGCGGGTGCCCAGGGGTCGAAATCGACTGGCGGGTGCCCAGGGGTTGACATTGGATGGCGGGTGCCCAGGGGTCGAAATCGACTGGCGGGTGCCCAGGGGTTGACATTGGATGGCGGGTGCCCAGGGGTCGAAATCGACTGGCGGGTGCCCAGGGGTTGACATTGGATGGCGGGTGCCCAGGGGTCGAAATCGACTGGCGGGTGCCCAGGGGTTGACATTGGATGGCGGGTGCCCAGGGGTCGAAATCGACTGGCGGGTGCCCAGGGGTTGACATTGGATGGCGGGTGCCCAGGGGTTGACATTGGATGGCGGGTGCCCAGGGGTCAAAATCGACTGGCGGGTGCCCAGGGGTTGACATTGGATGGCGGGTGCCCAGGGGTCGAAATCGACTGGCGGGTGCCCAGGGGTTGACATTGGATGGCGGGTGCCCAGGGGTCGAAATCGACTGGCGGGTGCCCAGGGGTTGACATTGGATGGCGGGTGCCCAGGGGTCAAAATCGACTGGCGGGTGCCCAGGGGTTGAAATTGACCAGGGGGAGAGCGCCTGCCATAGCCGAAATAGGAGCGCTATGGGCGGCCTGCCTCAGCAGATTTGGCCCCCCAAATCCTGGTTCTCAAAAATTTTCAAAGTCAACTTTTTTCAAAATATTTTCAGAGTGCCACTTCCCAGGGGGATTCTCGCCTGCCATAGCCGAAATAGGAGCGCCATGGGCGGCCTGCCTCAGCACATTTGGCCCCCCAAATCCTGGTTCTCAAAAATTTTCAAAGTCAACTTTTTTCAAAATATTTTCAGAGTGCCACTTCCCAGGGGGATTCTCGCCTGCCATAGCCAAAATAGGAGCGCCATGGGCGGCCTCAGTGAGCACATTTGGCCCCCCCATCCTGGAGCGCCATGGACCAGGGGGAGAGCGCCTCTCTTTGGGGCTTGTTGCTGGCTGTTGGCGGGGCTCCATGGACCAGGGGGAGAGCGCCATGGACCAGGGGGAGAGCGCCTCTCTTCGGGGCTTGATGCCTGTTGGCGGGGCTCCATGGACCAGGGGGAGAGCGCCTCTCTGTGGGGCTTGTTGCTGGCTATTGGCGGGGCTCCATGGACCAGGGGGAGAGCGCCTCTCTTTGGGGCTTGTTGCTGGCTGTTGGCGGGGCTCCATGGACCAGGGGGAGAGCGCCATGGACCAGGGGGAGAGCACCTGCCATAGCCGAAATAAGAGCACTATAGGCGGCCGCCCTCAGCACATTTGGCCCCCCAAATCCTGGTTCTCAAAAATTTTCAAAGTCAACTTTTTTCAAAATATTTTCAGAGTGCCACTTCCCAGGGGGATTCTCGCCTGCCATAGCCGAAATAGGAGCGCCATGGGCGGCCTCAGTGAGCACATTTGGCCCCCCCATCCTGGAGCGCCATGGACCAGGGGGAGAGCGCCTCTCTTTGGGGCTTGTTGCTGGCTATTGGCGGGGCTCCATGGACCAGGGGGAGAGCGCCTCTCTTTGGGGCTTGTTGCTGGCTGTTGGCGGGGCTCCATGGACCAGGGGGAGAGCGCCATGGACCAGGGGGAGAGCACCTGCCATAGCCGAAATAAGAGCACTATAGGCGGCCGCCCTCAGCACATTTGGCCCCCCAATCCTGGTTCTCAAATTTTTTCAAAGTCAACTTTTTTCGAAATATTTTCAGAGTGCCACCTCCAGCGGGGGCTCTCGCCTGCCATAGCCGAAATAAGAGCACTATGGGCGGCCGCCCTCAGCACATTTGGCCCCCCCATCCTGGAGCGCCATGGACCAGGAGGAGAGCGCCTCTCTTCGGGGCTTGATGCCTGTTGGCGGGGCTCCATGGACCAGGGGGAGAGCGCCTCTCTTTGGGGCTTGTTGCTGGCTGTTGGCGTGGCTCCATGGACCAGGGGGAGAGCGCCATGGACCAGGGGGAGAGCACCTGCCATAGCCGAAATAAGAGCACTTTAGGCGGCCGCCCTCAGCACATTTGGCCCCCCCATCCTGGAGCGCCATGGACCAGGAGGAGAGCGCCTCTCTTCGGGGCTTGATGCCTGTTGGCGGGGCTCCATGGACCAGGGGGAGAGCGCCTCTCTTTGGGGCTTGTTGCTGGCTGTTGGCGTGGCTCCATGGACCAGGGGGAGAGCGCCATGGACCAGGGGGAGAGCACCTGCCATAGCCGAAATAAGAGCACTATAGGCGGCCGCCCTCAGCACATTTGGCCCCCCCATCCTGGAGCGCCATGGACCAAGGGGAGAGCGCCTCTCTTCGGGGCTTGATGCCTGTTGGCGGGGCTCCATGGACCAGGGGGAGAGCGCCTCTCTTTGGGGCTTGTTGCTGGCTGTTGGCGTGGCTCCATGGACCAGGGGGAGAGCGCCATGGACCAGGGGGAGAGCACCTGCCATAGCCGAAATAAGAGCACTATAGGCGGCCGCCCTCAGCACATTTGGCCCCCCCATCCTGGAGCGCCATGGACCAGGGGGAGAGCGCCTCTCTTCGGGGCTTGATGCCTGTTGGCGGGGCTCCATGGACCAGGGGGAGAGCGCCTCTCTTTGGGGCTTGTTGCTGGCTGTTGGCGTGGCTCCATGGACCAGGGGGAGAGCGCCATGGACCAGGGGGAGAGCACCTGCCATAGCCGAAATAAGAGCACTATAGGCGGCCGCCCTCAGCACATTTGGCCCCCCCATCCTGGAGCGCCATGGACCAAGGGGAGAGCGCCTCTCTTCGGGGCTTGATGCCTGTTGGCGGGGCTCCATGGACCAGGGGGAGAGCGCCTCTCTTTGGGGCTTGTTGCTGGCTGTTGGCGTGGCTCCATGGACCAGGGGGAGAGCGCCATGGACCAGGGGGAGAGCACCTGCCATAGCCGAAATAAGAGCACTATAGGCGGCCGCCCTCAGCACATTTGGCCCCCCCATCCTGGAGCGCCATGGACAAGGGGGAGAGCGCCTCTCTTCGGGGCTTGATGCCTGTTGGCGGGGCTCCATGGACCAGGGGGAGAGCGCCTCTCTTTGGGGCTTGTTGCTGGCTGTTGGCGTGGCTCCATGGACCAGGGGGAGAGCGCCATGGACCAGGGGGAGAGCACCTGCCATAGCCGAAATAAGAGCACTATAGGCGGCCGCCCTCAGCACATTTGGCCCCCCCATCCTGGAGCGCCATGGACAAGGGGGAGAGCGCCTCTCTTCGGGGCTTGATGCCTGTTGGCGGGGCTCCATGGACCAGGGGGAGAGCGCCTCTCTTTGGGGCTTGTTGCTGGCTGTTGGCGTGGCTCCATGGACCAGGGGGAGAGCGCCATGGACCAGGGGGAGAGCACCTGCCATAGCCGAAATAAGAGCACTATAGGCGGCCGCCCTCAGCACATTTGGCCCCCCCATCCTGGAGCGCCATGGACCAGGGGGAGAGCGCCTCTCTTCGGGGCTTGATGCCTGTTGGCGGGGCTCCATGGACCAGGGGGAGAGCGCCTCTCTTTGGGGCTTGTTGCTGGCTGTTGGCGTGGCTCCATGGACCAGGGGGAGAGCGCCATGGACCAGGGGGAGAGCACCTGCCATAGCCGAAATAAGAGCACTATAGGCGGCCGCCCTCAGCACATTTGGCCCCCCCATCCTGGAGCGCCATGGACCAGGAGGAGAGCGCCTCTCTTCGGGGCTTGATGCCTGTTGGCGGGGCTCCATGGACCAGGGGGAGAGCGCCTCTCTTTGGGGCTTGTTGCTGGCTGTTGGCGTGGCTCCATGGACCAGGGGGAGAGCGCCATGGACCAGGGGGAGAGCACCTGCCATAGCCGAAATAAGAGCACTATAGGCGGCCGCCCTCAGCACATTTGGCCCCCCCATCCTGGAGCGCCATGGACCAGGGGGAGAGCGCCTCTCTTCGGGGCTTGATGCCTGTTGGCGGGGCTCCATGGACCAGGGGGAGAGCGCCTCTCTTTGGGGCTTGTTGCTGGCTGTTGGCGTGGCTCCATGGACCAGGGGGAGAGCGCCATGGACCAGGGGGAGAGCACCTGCCATAGCCGAAATAAGAGCACTATAGGCGGCCGCCCTCAGCACATTTGGCCCCCCCATCCTGGAGCGCCATGGACCAGGGGGAGAGCGCCTCTCTTCGGGGCTTGATGCCTGTTGGCGGGGCTCCATGGACCAGGGGGAGAGCGCCTCTCTTTGGGGCTTGTTGCTGGCTGTTGGCGTGGCTCCATGGACCAGGGGGAGAGCGCCATGGACCAGGGGGAGAGCACCTGCCATAGCCGAAATAAGAGCACTATAGGCGGCCGCCCTCAGCACATTTGGCCCCCCCATCCTGGAGCGCCATGGACCAGGGGGAGAGCGCCTCTCTTCGGGGCTTGTTGCTGGCTGTTGGCGAGGCTCCATGTACCAGGGGGAGAGCGCCATGGACCAGGGGGAGAGTGCCTCTCTTCGGGGCTTGATGCCTGTTGGCGGGGCTCCATGGACCAGGGAGAGAGCGCCTCTCTTTGGGGCTTGTTACTGGCTGTTGGCGAGGCTCCATGGACCAGGGGGAGAGCGCCATGGACCAGGGGGAGAGCGCCTGCCATAGCCGAAATAGGAGCACTATAGGCGGCCGCCCTCAGCACATTTGGCCTGTCGCCGCTGTCCGCTGGCCGCTGTCCGCTGGCCGCTGTCCGCTTTATCCTTTACTTTCAGCACTTTCAGCACTTTCAGCACTTCCAGCACTTCCAGCACTTGCAGCACTTCCAGCTCTTCCCCCTCTTTCCCTTCTTCCAACTGCGGGCGCGCCGGGCGCACAGGGGCTCGTGCGGAGGGGTGTGTGTGCGTGCATGTGCCGAACAAGGAGGAGAGCGTCTCTCTTCGGGGCTTGATGCCTGTTGGCGGGGCTCCATGGACCAGGGGGAGAGCGCCTCTCTTTGGGGCTTGTTGCTGGCTGTTGGCGGGGCTCCATGGACCAGGGGGAGAGCGCCATGGACCAGGGGGAGAGGGCCTGCCATAGCCGAAATAGGAGCACTATAGGCGGCCTGCCTCAGCACATTTGGCCCCCCAATCCTGGTTCTCAAAATTTTTCAAAGTCAACTTTTTTCGAAATATTTTCAGAGTGCCACCTCCAGCGGGGGCTCTCGCCTGCCATAGCCGAAATAAGAGCTCTATGGGCGGCCGCCCTCAGCACATTTGGCCCCCCCATCCTGGAGCGCCATGGACAAGGGGGAGAGCGCCTCTCTTCGGGGCTTGATGCCTGTTGGCGGGGCTCCATGGACCAGGGGGAGAGCGCCTCTCTTCGGGGCTTGTTGCTGGCTGTTGGCGGGGCTCCATGTACCAGGGGGAGAGCGCCATGGACCAGGGGGAGAGTGCCTCTCTTCGGGGCTTGATGCCTGTTGGCGGGGCTCCATGGACCAGGGAGAGAGCGCCTCTCTTTGGGGCTTGTTGCTGGCTGTTGACGGGGCTCCATGGACCGGGGGGAAAGCGCCATGGACCAGGGGGAGAGCGCCTGCCATAGCCGAAATAGGAGCACTATAGGCGGCCGCCCTCAGCACATTTGGCCTGTCGCCGCTGTCCGCTGGCCGCTGTCCGCTGGCCGCTGTCCGCTGGCCGCTGTCCGCTTTCCCCTTTACTTTCAGCACTTTCAGCACTTTCAGCACTTCCAGCACTTCCAGCACTTCCAGCACTTCCAGCACTTCCAGCTCTTCCCCCTCTTTCCCTTCTTCCAACTGCGGGCGCGCCGGGCGCACAGGGGCTCGTGCGGAGGGGTGTGTGTGCGTGCATGTGCCGAACAAGGAGGAGAGCGCCTCACTTCGGGGCTTGTCGCTGGCCGTCGGCGGGGCTCCAAGGACCAGGGGGAGAGCGCCTCTCTTTGGGGGCTTGATGCTGGCTGTTGGCGCGTGTCTTCGGGGCTCCACGGACCAGTGGGAGAGCGCCTGTCTTCGGGGCTTGATGATGGCCGTTTGCGGGACTCCATGGACCAGGGGGAGAGCGCCATGGACCAGGGGGAGAGCGTCTCTCTTCAGGGCTTGACCAGGGCTCCAATCTTCCCATTGAAATGAATGGCGGGTGACCAGGCGTCCAAATCCCCCATTGAAATGAAGGCCGGGTGACCAGGCGTCCAAATCCCCCCATTGAAATGAATGGCGGGTGACCAGGCGTCCAAATCCCCCATTGAAATGAAGGCCGGGTGCCCAGGGCTCCAATCTCCCCATTGAAATGAATGGCGGGTGACCAGGCGTCCAAATCCCCCATTGAAATGAAGGCCGGGTGCCCAGGGCTCCAATCTCCCCATTGAAATGAATGGCGGGTGACCAGGCGTCCAAATCCCCCATTGAAATGAAGGCCGGGTGCCCAGGGCTCCAATCTCCCCAGTGAAATGAATGGCGAATGACCAGGCGTCCAAATCCCCCATTGAAATGAAGGCCGGGTGACCAGGGCTCCAATCTCCCCATTGAAATGAATGGCGGGTGACCAGGCGTCCAAATCCCCCATTGAAATGAAGGCCGGGTGACCAGGCGTCCAAATCCCCCCATTGAAATGAATGGCGGGTGACCAGGCGTCCAAATCCCCCATTGAAATGAAGGCCGGGTGCCCAGGGCTCCAATCTCCCCATTGAAATGAATGGCGGGTGACCAGACGTCCAAATCCCCCATTGAAATGAAGGCCGGGTGCCCAGGGCTCCAATCTCCCCATTGAAATGAATGGCGGGTGACCAGGCGTCCAAATCCCCCATTGAAATGAAGGCCGGATGCCCAGGGCTCCAATCTCCCCATTGAAATGAATGCCGGGTGACCAGGCGTCCAAATCCCCCCATTGAAATGAATGGCGGGTGACCAGGCGTCCAAATCCCCCATTGAAATGAAGGCCGGGTGCCCAGGGCTCCAATCTCCCCATTGAAATGAATGGCGGGTGACCAGACGTCCAAATCCCCCATTGAAATGAAGGCCGGATGCCCAGGGCTCCAATCTCCCCATTGAAATGAATGCCGGGTGACCAGGCGTCCATATCCCCCCGCCCCCCCCCCCCCCCCCCCATTGAAATGAATGACGGGTGACCAGGCAGGCGAGAGCCCCCGCTGCAGAGGCTCCAGAGGTGGCACTCTGAAAATATTTCAAAAAAAGTTGA
>NW_027520747.1:197500-202500 GCF_051991255.1 Vanacampus margaritifer | reverse complement strand
CAGGGGGAGAGCGCCTCTCTTTGGGGCTTGTTGCTGGCTGTTGGCGTGGCTCCATGGACCAGGGGGAGAGCGCCATGGACCAGGGGGAGAGCACCTGCCATAGCCGAAATAAGAGCACTATGGGCGGCCGCCCTCAGCACATTTAACCCCCCCATTCTGGAGCGCCATGGACAAGGGGGAGAGCGCCTCTCTTCGGGGCTTGATGCCTGTTGGCGGGGCTCCATGGACCAGGGGGAGAGCGCCTCTCTTTGGGGCTTGTTGCTGGCTGTTGGCGTGGCTCCATGGACCAGGGGGAGAGCGCCATGGACCAGGGGGAGAGCACCTGCCATAGCCGAAATAGGAGCACTATAGGCGGCCGCCCTCAGCACATTTGGCCTGTCGCCGCTGTCCGCTGGCCGCTGTCCGCTGGCCGCTGTCCGCTGGCCGCTGTCCGCTTTATCCTTTACTTTCAGCACTTTCAGCACTTTCAGCACTTCCAGCACTTCCAGCACTTGCAGCACTTCCAGCTCTTCCCCCTCTTTCCCTTCTTCCAACTGCGGGCGCGCCGGGCGCACAGGGGCTCGTGCGGAGGGGTGTGTGTGCGTGCATGTGCCGAACAAGGAGGAGAGCGTCTCTCTTCGGGGCTTGATGCCTGTTGGCGGGGCTCCATGGACCAGGGGGAGAGCGCCTCCCTTTGGGGCTTGTTGCTGGCTGTTGGCGTGGCTCCATGGACCAGGGGGAGAGCGCCATGGACCAGGGGGAGAGAGCCTGCCATAGCCGAAATAAGAGCACTATAGGCGGCCGCCCTCAGCACATTTGGCCCCCCCATCCTGGAGCGCCATGGACAAGGGGGAGAGCGCCTCTCTTCGGGGCTTGATGCCTGTTGGCGGGGCTCCATGGACCAGGGGGAGAGCGCCTCTCTTTGGGGCTTGTTGCTGGCTGTTGGCGTGGCTCCATGGACCAGGGGGAGAGCGCCATGGACCAGGGGGAGAGCACCTGCCATAGCCGAAATAAGAGCACTATAGGCGGCCGCCCTCAGCACATTTGGCCCCCCCATCCTGGAGCGCCATGGACCAGGAGGAGAGCGCCTCTCTTCGGGGCTTGATGCCTGTTGGCGGGGCTCCATGGACCAGGGGGAGAGCGCCTCTCTTTGGGGCTTGTTGCTGGCTGTTGGCGTGGCTCCATGGACCAGGGGGAGAGCGCCATGGACCAGGGGGAGAGCACCTGCCATAGCCGAAATAAGAGCACTATAGGCGGCCGCCCTCAGCACATTTGGCCCCCCCCATCCTGGAGCGCCATGGACCAGGAGGAGAGCGCCTCTCTTCGGGGCTTGATGCCTGTTGGCGGGGCTCCATGGACCAGGGGGAGAGCGCCTCTCTTTGGGGCTTGTTGCTGGCTGTTGGCGTGGCTCCATGGACCAGGGGGAGAGCGCCATGGACCAGGGGGAGAGCACCTGCCATAGCCGAAATAAGAGCACTATAGGCGGCCGCCCTCAGCACATTTGGCCCCCCCCATCCTGGAGCGCCATGGACCAGGAGGAGAGCGCCTCTCTTCGGGGCTTGATGCCTGTTGGCGGGGCTCCATGGACCAGGGGGAGAGCGCCTCTCTTTGGGGCTTGTTGCTGGCTGTTGGCGTGGCTCCATGGACCAGGGGGAGAGCGCCATGGACCAGGGGGAGAGCACCTGCCATAGCCGAAATAAGAGCACTATAGGCGGCCTGCCTCAGCACATTTGGCCCCCCAATCCTGGTTCTCAAAATTTTTCAAAGTCAACTTTTTTCGAAATATTTTCAGAGTGCCACCTCCAGCGGGGGCTCTCGCCTGCCATAGCCGAAATAAGAGCTCTATGGGCGGCCGCCCTCAGCACATTTGGCCCCCCCATCCTGGAGCGCCATGGACAAGGGGGAGAGCGCCTCTCTTCGGGGCTTGTTGCTGGCTGTTGGCGGGGCTCCATGTACCAGGGGGAGAGCGCCATGGACCAGGGGGAGAGTGCCTCTCTTCGGGGCTTGATGCCTGTTGGCGGGGCTCCATGGACCAGGGAGAGAGCGCCTCTCTTTGGGGCTTGTTGCTGGCTGTTGGCGGGGCTCCATGGACCAGGGGGAAAGCGCCATGGACCAGGGGGAGAGCGCCTGCCATAGCCGAAATAGGAGCACTATAGGCGGCCGCCCTCAGCACATTTGGCCTGTCGCCGCTGTCCGCTGGCCGCTGTCCGCTGGCCGCTGTCCGCTGGCCGCTGTCCGCTTTCCCCTTTACTTTCAGCACTTTCAGCACTTTCAGCACTTTCAGCACTTCCAGCACTTCCAGCACTTCCAGCACTTCCAGCTCTTCCCCCTCTTTCCCTTCTTCCAACTGCGGGCGCGCCGGGCGCACAGGGGCTCGTGCGGAGGGGTGTGTGTGCGTGCATGTGCCGAACAAGGAGGAGAGCGCCTCACTTCGGGGCTTGTCGCTGGCCGTCGGCGGGGCTCCAAGGACCAGGGGGAGAGCGCCTCTCTTTGGGGGCTTGATGCTGGCTGTTGGCGCGTGTCTTCGGGGCTCCACGGACCAGTGGGAGAGCGCCTGTCTTCGGGGCTTGATGCTGGCCGTTTGCGGGACTCCATGGACCAGGGGGAGAGCGCCATGGACCAGGGGGAGAGCGTCTCTCTTCAGGGATTGACCAGGGCTCCAATCTTCCCATTGAAATGAATGGCGGGTGACCAGGCGTCCAAATCCCCCATTGAAATGAAGGCCGGATGCCCAGGGCTCCAATCTCCCCATTGAAATGAATGGCGGGTGACCGGGCGTCCAAATCCCCCATTGAAATGAAGGCCGGGTGCCCAGGGCTCCAATCTCCCCATTGAAATGAATGGCGGGTGACCGGGCGTCCAAATCCCCCATTGAAATGAAGGCCGGGTGCCAAGGGCTCCAATCTCCCCATTGAAATGAATGCCGGGTGACCGGGCGTCCAAATCCCCCATTGAAATGAAGGCCGGGTGCCCAGGGCTCCAATCTCCCCATTGAAATGAATGGCGGGTGACCGGGCGTCCAAATCCCCCATTGAAATGAAGGCCGGGTGCCCAGGGCTCCAATCTCCCCAGTGAAATGAATGGCGGGTGACCAGGCGTCCAAATCCCCCATTGAAATGAAGGCCGGGTGCCCAGGGCTCCAATCTCCCCATTGAAATGAATGGCGGGTGACCAGGCGTCCAAATCCCCCATTGAAATGAAGGCCGGGTGCCCAGGGCTCCAATCTCCCCAGTGAAATGAATGGCGGGTGACCAGGCGTCCAAATCCCCCATTGAAATGAAGGCCGGGTGCCCAGGGCTCCAATCTCCCCAGTGAAATGAATGGCGGGTGACCAGGCGTCCAAATCCCCCATTGAAATGAAGGCCGGGTGCCCAGGGCTCCAATCTCCCCATTGAAATGAATGGCGGGTGACCAGGCGTCCAAATCCCCCATTGAAATGAAGGCCGGGTGCCCAGGGCTCCAATCTCCCCATTGAAATGAATGGCGGGTGACCAGGCGTCCAAATCCCCCATTGAAATGAAGGCCGGGTGACCAGGCGTCCAAATCCCCCATTGAAATGAAGGCCGGGTGCCCAGGGCTCCAATCTCCCCATTGAAATGAATGGCGGGTGACCAGACGTCCAAATCCCCCATTGAAATGAAGGCCGGATGCCCAGGGCTCCAATCTCCCCATTGAAATGAATGCCGGGTGACCAGGCGTCCAAATCCCCCCATTGAAATGAATGGCGGGTGACCAGGCGTCCAAATCCCCCATTGAAATGAAGGCCGGATGCCCAGGGCTCCAATCTCCCCATTGAAATGAATGGCGGGTGACCGGGCGTCCAAATCCCCCATTGAAATGAAGGCCGGGTGCCCAGGGCTCCAATCTCCCCATTGAAATGAATGGCGGGTGACCGGGCGTCCAAATCCCCCATTGAAATGAAGGCCGGGTGCCAAGGGCTCCAATCTCCCCATTGAAATGAATGCCGGGTGACCGGGCGTCCAAATCCCCCATTGAAATGAAGGCCGGGTGCCCAGGGCTCCAATCTCCCCATTGAAATGAATGGCGGGTGACCGGGCGTCCAAATCCCCCATTGAAATGAAGGCCGGGTGCCCAGGGCTCCAATCTCCCCAGTGAAATGAATGGCGGGTGACCAGGCGTCCAAATCCCCCATTGAAATGAAGGCCGGGTGCCCAGGGCTCCAATCTCCCCATTGAAATGAATGGCGGGTGACCAGGCGTCCAAATCCCCCATTGAAATGAAGGCCGGGTGCCCAGGGCTCCAATCTCCCCAGTGAAATGAATGGCGGGTGACCAGGCGTCCAAATCCCCCATTGAAATGAAGGCCGGGTGCCCAGGGCTCCAATCTCCCCAGTGAAATGAATGGCGGGTGACCAGGCGTCCAAATCCCCCATTGAAATGAAGGCCGGGTGCCCAGGGCTCCAATCTCCCCATTGAAATGAATGGCGGGTGACCAGGCGTCCAAATCCCCCATTGAAATGAAGGCCGGGTGCCCAGGGCTCCAATCTCCCCATTGAAATGAATGGCGGGTGACCAGGCGTCCAAATCCCCCATTGAAATGAAGGCCGGGTGACCAGGCGTCCAAATCCCCCATTGAAATGAAGGCCGGGTGCCCAGGGCTCCAATCTCCCCATTGAAATGAATGGCGGGTGACCAGACGTCCAAATCCCCCATTGAAATGAAGGCCGGATGCCCAGGGCTCCAATCTCCCCATTGAAATGAATGCCGGGTGACCAGGCGTCCATATCCCCCCCCCATTGAAATGAATGACGGGTGACCAGGCAGGCGAGAGCCCCCGCTGCAGAGGCTCCAGAGGTGGCACTCTGAAAATATTTCAAAAAAAGTTGACTTTGAAATTTTTGGAGAACCAGGATTTGGGGGGGGCAAATGTGCTGAGGCAGGCCGCCCATAGTGCTCCTATTTCGGCCTGGGCGCGCCAGAGCACCCCCCTGGAAGTGGCACTCTGAAAATAATTAAAAAAAAATGACTTTGAAAATTTTTGAGAACCAGGATTTGGGGGGG
>NW_027520747.1:180000-185000 GCF_051991255.1 Vanacampus margaritifer | reverse complement strand
GCGCCTCTCTTTGGGGCTTGTTGCTGGCTGTTGGCGTGGCTCCATGGACCAGGGGGAGAGCGCCATGGACCAGGGGGAGAGCACCTGCCATAGCCGAAATAGGAGCACTATAGGCGGCCGCCCTCAGCACATTTGGCCTGTCGCCGCTGTCCGCTGGCCGCTGTCCGCTGGCCGCTGTCCGCTGGCCGCTGTCCGCTTTATCCTTTACTTTCAGCACTTTCAGCACTTTCAGCACTTCCAGCACTTCCAGCACTTGCAGCACTTCCAGCTCTTCCCCCTCTTTCCCTTCTTCCAACTGCGGGCGCGCCGGGCGCACAGGGGCTCGTGCGGAGGGGTGTGTGTGCGTGCATGTGCCGAACAAGGAGGAGAGCGTCTCTCTTCGGGGCTTGATGCCTGTTGGCGGGGCTCCATGGACCAGGGGGAGAGCGCCTCCCTTTGGGGCTTGTTGCTGGCTGTTGGCGTGGCTCCATGGACCAGGGGGAGAGCGCCATGGACCAGGGGGAGAGAGCCTGCCATAGCCGAAATAAGAGCACTATAGGCGGCCGCCCTCAGCACATTTGGCCCCCCCATCCTGGAGCGCCATGGACAAGGGGGAGAGCGCCTCTCTTCGGGGCTTGATGCCTGTTGGCGGGGCTCCATGGACCAGGGGGAGAGCGCCTCTCTTTGGGGCTTGTTGCTGGCTGTTGGCGTGGCTCCATGGACCAGGGGGAGAGCGCCATGGACCAGGGGGAGAGCACCTGCCATAGCCGAAATAAGAGCACTATAGGCGGCCGCCCTCAGCACATTTGGCCCCCCCATCCTGGAGCGCCATGGACCAGGAGGAGAGCGCCTCTCTTCGGGGCTTGATGCCTGTTGGCGGGGCTCCATGGACCAGGGGGAGAGCGCCTCTCTTTGGGGCTTGTTGCTGGCTGTTGGCGTGGCTCCATGGACCAGGGGGAGAGCGCCATGGACCAGGGGGAGAGCACCTGCCATAGCCGAAATAAGAGCACTATAGGCGGCCGCCCTCAGCACATTTGGCCCCCCCCATCCTGGAGCGCCATGGACCAGGAGGAGAGCGCCTCTCTTCGGGGCTTGATGCCTGTTGGCGGGGCTCCATGGACCAGGGGGAGAGCGCCTCTCTTTGGGGCTTGTTGCTGGCTGTTGGCGTGGCTCCATGGACCAGGGGGAGAGCGCCATGGACCAGGGGGAGAGCACCTGCCATAGCCGAAATAAGAGCACTATAGGCGGCCGCCCTCAGCACATTTGGCCCCCCCCATCCTGGAGCGCCATGGACCAGGAGGAGAGCGCCTCTCTTCGGGGCTTGATGCCTGTTGGCGGGGCTCCATGGACCAGGGGGAGAGCGCCTCTCTTTGGGGCTTGTTGCTGGCTGTTGGCGTGGCTCCATGGACCAGGGGGAGAGCGCCATGGACCAGGGGGAGAGCACCTGCCATAGCCGAAATAAGAGCACTATAGGCGGCCTGCCTCAGCACATTTGGCCCCCCAATCCTGGTTCTCAAAATTTTTCAAAGTCAACTTTTTTCGAAATATTTTCAGAGTGCCACCTCCAGCGGGGGCTCTCGCCTGCCATAGCCGAAATAAGAGCTCTATGGGCGGCCGCCCTCAGCACATTTGGCCCCCCCATCCTGGAGCGCCATGGACAAGGGGGAGAGCGCCTCTCTTCGGGGCTTGTTGCTGGCTGTTGGCGGGGCTCCATGTACCAGGGGGAGAGCGCCATGGACCAGGGGGAGAGTGCCTCTCTTCGGGGCTTGATGCCTGTTGGCGGGGCTCCATGGACCAGGGAGAGAGCGCCTCTCTTTGGGGCTTGTTGCTGGCTGTTGGCGGGGCTCCATGGACCAGGGGGAAAGCGCCATGGACCAGGGGGAGAGCGCCTGCCATAGCCGAAATAGGAGCACTATAGGCGGCCGCCCTCAGCACATTTGGCCTGTCGCCGCTGTCCGCTGGCCGCTGTCCGCTGGCCGCTGTCCGCTGGCCGCTGTCCGCTTTCCCCTTTACTTTCAGCACTTTCAGCACTTTCAGCACTTTCAGCACTTCCAGCACTTCCAGCACTTCCAGCACTTCCAGCTCTTCCCCCTCTTTCCCTTCTTCCAACTGCGGGCGCGCCGGGCGCACAGGGGCTCGTGCGGAGGGGTGTGTGTGCGTGCATGTGCCGAACAAGGAGGAGAGCGCCTCACTTCGGGGCTTGTCGCTGGCCGTCGGCGGGGCTCCAAGGACCAGGGGGAGAGCGCCTCTCTTTGGGGGCTTGATGCTGGCTGTTGGCGCGTGTCTTCGGGGCTCCACGGACCAGTGGGAGAGCGCCTGTCTTCGGGGCTTGATGCTGGCCGTTTGCGGGACTCCATGGACCAGGGGGAGAGCGCCATGGACCAGGGGGAGAGCGTCTCTCTTCAGGGATTGACCAGGGCTCCAATCTTCCCATTGAAATGAATGGCGGGTGACCAGGCGTCCAAATCCCCCATTGAAATGAAGGCCGGATGCCCAGGGCTCCAATCTCCCCATTGAAATGAATGGCGGGTGACCGGGCGTCCAAATCCCCCATTGAAATGAAGGCCGGGTGCCCAGGGCTCCAATCTCCCCATTGAAATGAATGGCGGGTGACCGGGCGTCCAAATCCCCCATTGAAATGAAGGCCGGGTGCCAAGGGCTCCAATCTCCCCATTGAAATGAATGCCGGGTGACCGGGCGTCCAAATCCCCCATTGAAATGAAGGCCGGGTGCCCAGGGCTCCAATCTCCCCATTGAAATGAATGGCGGGTGACCGGGCGTCCAAATCCCCCATTGAAATGAAGGCCGGGTGCCCAGGGCTCCAATCTCCCCAGTGAAATGAATGGCGGGTGACCAGGCGTCCAAATCCCCCATTGAAATGAAGGCCGGGTGCCCAGGGCTCCAATCTCCCCATTGAAATGAATGGCGGGTGACCAGGCGTCCAAATCCCCCATTGAAATGAAGGCCGGGTGCCCAGGGCTCCAATCTCCCCAGTGAAATGAATGGCGGGTGACCAGGCGTCCAAATCCCCCATTGAAATGAAGGCCGGGTGCCCAGGGCTCCAATCTCCCCAGTGAAATGAATGGCGGGTGACCAGGCGTCCAAATCCCCCATTGAAATGAAGGCCGGGTGCCCAGGGCTCCAATCTCCCCATTGAAATGAATGGCGGGTGACCAGGCGTCCAAATCCCCCATTGAAATGAAGGCCGGGTGCCCAGGGCTCCAATCTCCCCATTGAAATGAATGGCGGGTGACCAGGCGTCCAAATCCCCCATTGAAATGAAGGCCGGGTGACCAGGCGTCCAAATCCCCCATTGAAATGAAGGCCGGGTGCCCAGGGCTCCAATCTCCCCATTGAAATGAATGGCGGGTGACCAGACGTCCAAATCCCCCATTGAAATGAAGGCCGGATGCCCAGGGCTCCAATCTCCCCATTGAAATGAATGCCGGGTGACCAGGCGTCCAAATCCCCCCATTGAAATGAATGGCGGGTGACCAGGCGTCCAAATCCCCCATTGAAATGAAGGCCGGATGCCCAGGGCTCCAATCTCCCCATTGAAATGAATGGCGGGTGACCGGGCGTCCAAATCCCCCATTGAAATGAAGGCCGGGTGCCCAGGGCTCCAATCTCCCCATTGAAATGAATGGCGGGTGACCGGGCGTCCAAATCCCCCATTGAAATGAAGGCCGGGTGCCAAGGGCTCCAATCTCCCCATTGAAATGAATGCCGGGTGACCGGGCGTCCAAATCCCCCATTGAAATGAAGGCCGGGTGCCCAGGGCTCCAATCTCCCCATTGAAATGAATGGCGGGTGACCGGGCGTCCAAATCCCCCATTGAAATGAAGGCCGGGTGCCCAGGGCTCCAATCTCCCCAGTGAAATGAATGGCGGGTGACCAGGCGTCCAAATCCCCCATTGAAATGAAGGCCGGGTGCCCAGGGCTCCAATCTCCCCATTGAAATGAATGGCGGGTGACCAGGCGTCCAAATCCCCCATTGAAATGAAGGCCGGGTGCCCAGGGCTCCAATCTCCCCAGTGAAATGAATGGCGGGTGACCAGGCGTCCAAATCCCCCATTGAAATGAAGGCCGGGTGCCCAGGGCTCCAATCTCCCCAGTGAAATGAATGGCGGGTGACCAGGCGTCCAAATCCCCCATTGAAATGAAGGCCGGGTGCCCAGGGCTCCAATCTCCCCATTGAAATGAATGGCGGGTGACCAGGCGTCCAAATCCCCCATTGAAATGAAGGCCGGGTGCCCAGGGCTCCAATCTCCCCATTGAAATGAATGGCGGGTGACCAGGCGTCCAAATCCCCCATTGAAATGAAGGCCGGGTGACCAGGCGTCCAAATCCCCCATTGAAATGAAGGCCGGGTGCCCAGGGCTCCAATCTCCCCATTGAAATGAATGGCGGGTGACCAGACGTCCAAATCCCCCATTGAAATGAAGGCCGGATGCCCAGGGCTCCAATCTCCCCATTGAAATGAATGCCGGGTGACCAGGCGTCCATATCCCCCCCCCATTGAAATGAATGACGGGTGACCAGGCAGGCGAGAGCCCCCGCTGCAGAGGCTCCAGAGGTGGCACTCTGAAAATATTTCAAAAAAAGTTGACTTTGAAATTTTTGGAGAACCAGGATTTGGGGGGGGCAAATGTGCTGAGGCAGGCCGCCCATAGTGCTCCTATTTCGGCCTGGGCGCGCCAGAGCACCCCCCTGGAAGTGGCACTCTGAAAATAATTAAAAAAAAATGACTTTGAAAATTTTTGAGAACCAGGATTTGGGGGGGGCAAATGTGCTGAGGCAGGCCGCCCATAGTGCTCCTATTTCGGCCTGGGCGCGCCAGAGCACCCCCCTGGAAGTGGCACTCTGAAAATAATTAAAAAAAAATGACTTTGAAAATTTTTGAGAACCAGGATTTGGGGGGGGCAAATGTGCTGAGGCAGGCCGCCCATAGTGCTCCTATTTCGGCCTGGGCGCGCCAGAGCACCCCCCTGGAAGTGGCACTCTGAAAATAATTCGAAAAA
>NW_027520747.1:162500-170000 GCF_051991255.1 Vanacampus margaritifer | reverse complement strand
TTGTTGCTGGCCGTTGGTGCCTGTGTTCGGGGCTTGTTGCTGGTCGTTGGTGCCTGTGTTCGGGGCTTGTTGCTGGCCGTTGGGGCCTGTGTTCGGGGCTTGTTGCTGGCCGTTGGTGCCTGTGTTCGGGGCTTGTTGCTGGTCGTTGGTGCCTGTGTTCGGGGCTTGTTGCTGGCCGTTGGGGCCTGTGTTCGGGGCTTGTTGCTGGCCGTTGGTGCCTGTGTTCGGGGCTTGTTGCTGGTCGTTGGTGCCTGTGTTCGGGGCTTGTTGCTGGTCGTTGGTGCCTGTGTTCGGGGCTTGTTGCTGGTCGTTGGGGCCTGTGTTCGGGGCTTGTTGCTGGTCGTTGGTGCCTGTGTTCGGGGCTTGTTGCTGGTCGTTGGTGCCTGTGTTCGGGGCTTGTTGCTGGTCGTTGGTGCCTGTGTTCGGGGCTTGTTGCTGGCCGTTGGGGCCTGTGTTCGGGGCTTGTTGCTGGCCGTTGGTGCCTGTGTTCGGGGCTTGTTGCTGGTCGTTGGTGCCTGTGTTCGGGGCTTGTTGCTGGTCGTTGGTGCCTGTGTTCGGGGCTTGTTGCTGGTCGTTGGTGCCTGTGTTCGGGGCTTGTTGCTGGTCGTTGGTGCCTGTGTTCGGGGCTTGTTGCTGGTCGTTGGTGCCTGTGTTCGGGGCTTGTTGCTGGTCGTTGGTGCCTGTGTTCGGGGCTTGTTGCTGGCCGTTGGGGCCTGTGTTCGGGGCTTGTTGCTGGCCGTTGGTGCCTGTGTTCGGGGCTTGTTGCTGGTCGTTGGTGCCTGTGTTCGGGGCTTGTTGCTGGCCGTTGGGGCCTGTGTTCGGGGCTTGTTGCTGGCCGTTGGTGCCTGTGTTCGGGGCTTGTTGCTGGTCGTTGGTGCCTGTGTTCGGGGCTTGTTGCTGGTCGTTGGTGCCTGTGTTCGGGGCTTGTTGCTGGTCGTTGGTGCCTGTGTTCGGGGCTTGTTGCTGGTCGTTGGTGCCTGTGTTCGGGGCTTGTTGCTGGTCGTTGGTGCCTGTGTTCGGGGCTTGTTGCTGGCTGTTGGGGCCTGTGTTCGGGGCTTGTTGCTGGCCGTTGGTGCCTGTGTTCGGGGCTTGTTGCTGGTCGTTGGTGCCTGTGTTCGGGGCTTGTTGCTGGTCGTTGGTGCCTGTGTTCGGGGCTTGTTGCTGGTCGTTGGTGCCTGTGTTCGGGGCTTGTTGCTGGCCGTTGGGGCCTGTGTTCGGGGCTTGTTGCTGGCCGTTGGTGCCTGTGTTCGGGGCTTGTTGCTGGTCGTTGGTGCCTGTGTTCGGGGCTTGTTGCTGGTCGTTGGTGCCTGTGTTCGGGGCTTGTTGCTGGTCGTTGGTGCCTGTGTTCGGGGCTTGTTGCTGGCCGTTGGGGCCTGTGTTCGGGGCTTGTTGCTGGCCGTTGGTGCCTGTGTTCGGGGCTTGTTGCTGGTCGTTGGTGCCTGTGTTCGGGGCTTGTTGCTGGTCGTTGGTGCCTGTGTTCGGGGCTTGTTGCTGGTCGTTGGTGCCTGTGTTCGGGGCTTGTTGCTGGTCGTTGGTGCCTGTGTTCGGGGCTTGTTGCTGGTCGTTGGTGCCTGTGTTCGGGGCTTGTTGCTGGTCGTTGGTGCCTGTGTTCGGGGCTTGTTGCTGGCCGTTGGGGCCTGTGTTCGGGGCTTGTTGCTGGCCGTTGGTGCCTGTGTTCGGGGCTTGTTGCTGGTCGTTGGTGCCTGTGTTCGGGGCTTGTTGCTGGCCGTTGGGGCCTGTGTTCGGGGCTTGTTGCTGGCCGTTGGTGCCTGTGTTCGGGGCTTGTTGCTGGTCGTTGGTGCCTGTGTTCGGGGCTTGTTGCTGGTCGTTGGTGCCTGTGTTCGGGGCTTGTTGCTGGTCGTTGGTGCCTGTGTTCGGGGCTTGTTGCTGGTCGTTGGTGCCTGTGTTCGGGGCTTGTTGCTGGTCGTTGGTGCCTGTGTTCGGGGCTTGTTGCTGGTCGTTGGTGCCTGTGTTCGGGGCTTGTTGCTGGTCGTTGGTGCCTGTGTTCGGGGCTTGTTGCTGGCCGTTGGGGCCTGTGTTCGGGGCTTGTTGCTGGCCGTTGGTGCCTGTGTTCGGGGCTTGTTGCTGGTCGTTGGTGCCTGTGTTCGGGGCTTGTTGCTGGCCGTTGGGGCCTGTGTTCGGGGCTTGTTGCTGGCCGTTGGTGCCTGTGTTCGGGGCTTGTTGCTGGTCGTTGGTGCCTGTGTTCGGGGCTTGTTGCTGGTCGTTGGTGCCTGTGTTCGGGGCTTGTTGCTGGTCGTTGGTGCCTGTGTTCGGGGCTTGTTGCTGGTCGTTGGTGCCTGTGTTCGGGGCTTGTTGCTGGTCGTTGGTGCCTGTGTTCGGGGCTTGTTGCTGGTCGTTGGTGCCTGTGTTCGGGGCTTGTTGCTGGTCGTTGGTGCCTGTGTTCGGGGCTTGTTGCTGGTTGTTGGCGGGGCTCCATGATGGCGGGTGACCAGGGGCGACTGGCGGGTGACCAGGGGTCAAAATCGGCTGGCGGGTGCCCAGGGGTTGACATTGGATGGCGGGTGACCAGGGGTCAAAATCGGCTGGCGGGTGCCCAGGGGTTGACATTGGATGGAGGGTGCCCAGGGGTCAAAATCGACTGGCGGGTGCCCAGGGGTTGACATTGAATGGCGGGTGCCCAGGGGTCGAAATCGACTGGCGGGTGCCCAGGGGTTGACATTGGATGGCGGGTGCCCAGGGGTCGAAATCGACTGGCGGGTGCCCAGGGGTTGACATTGGATGGCGGGTGCCCAGGGGTCGAAATCGACTGGCGGGTGCCCAGGGGTTGACATTGGATGGCGGGTGCCCAGGGGTCGAAATCGACTGGCGGGTGCCCAGGGGTTGACATTGGATGGCGGGTGCCCAGGGGTCGAAATCGACTGGCGGGTGCCCAGGGGTTGACATTGGATGGCGGGTGCCCAGGGGTCGAAATCGACTGGCGGGTGCCCAGGGGTTGACATTGGATGGCGGGTGCCCAGGGGTCGAAATCGACTGGCGGGTGCCCAGGGGTTGACATTGGATGGCGGGTGCCCAGGGGTTGACATTGGATGGCGGGTGCCCAGGGGTCAAAATCGACTGGCGGGTGCCCAGGGGTTGACATTGGATGGCGGGTGCCCAGGGGTCGAAATCGACTGGCGGGTGCCCAGGGGTTGACATTGGATGGCGGGTGCCCAGGGGTCGAAATCGACTGGCGGGTGCCCAGGGGTTGACATTGGATGGCGGGTGCCCAGGGGTCAAAATCGACTGGCGGGTGCCCAGGGGTTGAAATTGACCAGGGGGAGAGCGCCTGCCATAGCCGAAATAGGAGCGCTATGGGCGGCCTGCCTCAGCAGATTTGGCCCCCCAAATCCTGGTTCTCAAAAATTTTCAAAGTCAACTTTTTTCAAAATATTTTCAGAGTGCCACTTCCCAGGGGGATTCTCGCCTGCCATAGCCGAAATAGGAGCGCCATGGGCGGCCTGCCTCAGCACATTTGGCCCCCCAAATCCTGGTTCTCAAAAATTTTCAAAGTCAACTTTTTTCAAAATATTTTCAGAGTGCCACTTCCCAGGGGGATTCTCGCCTGCCATAGCCAAAATAGGAGCGCCATGGGCGGCCTCAGTGAGCACATTTGGCCCCCCCATCCTGGAGCGCCATGGACCAGGGGGAGAGCGCCTCTCTTTGGGGCTTGTTGCTGGCTGTTGGCGGGGCTCCATGGACCAGGGGGAGAGCGCCATGGACCAGGGGGAGAGCGCCTCTCTTCGGGGCTTGATGCCTGTTGGCGGGGCTCCATGGACCAGGGGGAGAGCGCCTCTCTGTGGGGCTTGTTGCTGGCTATTGGCGGGGCTCCATGGACCAGGGGGAGAGCGCCTCTCTTTGGGGCTTGTTGCTGGCTGTTGGCGGGGCTCCATGGACCAGGGGGAGAGCGCCATGGACCAGGGGGAGAGCACCTGCCATAGCCGAAATAAGAGCACTATAGGCGGCCGCCCTCAGCACATTTGGCCCCCCAAATCCTGGTTCTCAAAAATTTTCAAAGTCAACTTTTTTCAAAATATTTTCAGAGTGCCACTTCCCAGGGGGATTCTCGCCTGCCATAGCCGAAATAGGAGCGCCATGGGCGGCCTCAGTGAGCACATTTGGCCCCCCCATCCTGGAGCGCCATGGACCAGGGGGAGAGCGCCTCTCTTTGGGGCTTGTTGCTGGCTGTTGGCGGGGCTCCATGGACCAGGGGGAGAGCGCCATGGACCAGGGGGAGAGCGCCTCTCTTCGGGGCTTGATGCCTGTTGGCGGGGCTCCATGGACCAGGGGGAGAGCGCCTCTCTTTGGGGCTTGTTGCTGGCTATTGGCGGGGCTCCATGGACCAGGGGGAGAGCGCCTCTCTTTGGGGCTTGTTGCTGGCTGTTGGCGGGGCTCCATGGACCAGGGGGAGAGCGCCATGGACCAGGGGGAGAGCACCTGCCATAGCCGAAATAAGAGCACTATAGGCGGCCGCCCTCAGCACATTTGGCCCCCCAATCCTGGTTCTCAAATTTTTTCAAAGTCAACTTTTTTCGAAATATTTTCAGAGTGCCACCTCCAGCGGGGGCTCTCGCCTGCCATAGCCGAAATAAGAGCACTATGGGCGGCCGCCCTCAGCACATTTGGCCCCCCCATCCTGGAGCGCCATGGACCAGGAGGAGAGCGCCTCTCTTCGGGGCTTGATGCCTGTTGGCGGGGCTCCATGGACCAGGGGGAGAGCGCCTCTCTTTGGGGCTTGTTGCTGGCTGTTGGCGTGGCTCCATGGACCAGGGGGAGAGCGCCATGGACCAGGGGGAGAGCACCTGCCATAGCCGAAATAAGAGCACTTTAGGCGGCCGCCCTCAGCACATTTGGCCCCCCCATCCTGGAGCGCCATGGACCAGGAGGAGAGCGCCTCTCTTCGGGGCTTGATGCCTGTTGGCGGGGCTCCATGGACCAGGGGGAGAGCGCCTCTCTTTGGGGCTTGTTGCTGGCTGTTGGCGTGGCTCCATGGACCAGGGGGAGAGCGCCATGGACCAGGGGGAGAGCACCTGCCATAGCCGAAATAAGAGCACTATAGGCGGCCGCCCTCAGCACATTTGGCCCCCCCATCCTGGAGCGCCATGGACCAAGGGGAGAGCGCCTCTCTTCGGGGCTTGATGCCTGTTGGCGGGGCTCCATGGACCAGGGGGAGAGCGCCTCTCTTTGGGGCTTGTTGCTGGCTGTTGGCGTGGCTCCATGGACCAGGGGGAGAGCGCCATGGACCAGGGGGAGAGCACCTGCCATAGCCGAAATAAGAGCACTATAGGCGGCCGCCCTCAGCACATTTGGCCCCCCCATCCTGGAGCGCCATGGACCAGGGGGAGAGCGCCTCTCTTCGGGGCTTGATGCCTGTTGGCGGGGCTCCATGGACCAGGGGGAGAGCGCCTCTCTTTGGGGCTTGTTGCTGGCTGTTGGCGTGGCTCCATGGACCAGGGGGAGAGCGCCATGGACCAGGGGGAGAGCACCTGCCATAGCCGAAATAAGAGCACTATAGGCGGCCGCCCTCAGCACATTTGGCCCCCCCATCCTGGAGCGCCATGGACCAAGGGGAGAGCGCCTCTCTTCGGGGCTTGATGCCTGTTGGCGGGGCTCCATGGACCAGGGGGAGAGCGCCTCTCTTTGGGGCTTGTTGCTGGCTGTTGGCGTGGCTCCATGGACCAGGGGGAGAGCGCCATGGACCAGGGGGAGAGCACCTGCCATAGCCGAAATAAGAGCACTATAGGCGGCCGCCCTCAGCACATTTGGCCCCCCCATCCTGGAGCGCCATGGACAAGGGGGAGAGCGCCTCTCTTCGGGGCTTGATGCCTGTTGGCGGGGCTCCATGGACCAGGGGGAGAGCGCCTCTCTTTGGGGCTTGTTGCTGGCTGTTGGCGTGGCTCCATGGACCAGGGGGAGAGCGCCATGGACCAGGGGGAGAGCACCTGCCATAGCCGAAATAAGAGCACTATAGGCGGCCGCCCTCAGCACATTTGGCCCCCCCATCCTGGAGCGCCATGGACAAGGGGGAGAGCGCCTCTCTTCGGGGCTTGTTGCTGGCTGTTGGCGGGGCTCCATGTACCAGGGGGAGAGCGCCATGGACCAGGGGGAGAGTGCCTCTCTTCGGGGCTTGATGCCTGTTGGCGGGGCTCCATGGACCAGGGAGAGAGCGCCTCTCTTTGGGGCTTGTTGCTGGCTGTTGGCGGGGCTCCATGGACCAGGGGGAAAGCGCCATGGACCAGGGGGAGAGCGCCTGCCATAGCCGAAATAGGAGCACTATAGGCGGCCGCCCTCAGCACATTTGGCCTGTCGCCGCTGTCCGCTGGCCGCTGTCCGCTGGCCGCTGTCCGCTGGCCGCTGTCCGCTTTCCCCTTTACTTTCAGCACTTTCAGCACTTTCAGCACTTCCAGCACTTCCAGCACTTCCAGCACTTCCAGCTCTTCCCCCTCTTTCCCTTCTTCCAACTGCGGGCGCGCCGGGCGCACAGGGGCTCGTGCGGAGGGGTGTGTGTGCGTGCATGTGCCGAACAAGGAGGAGAGCGCCTCACTTCGGGGCTTGTCGCTGGCCGTCGGCGGGGCTCCAAGGACCAGGGGGAGAGCGCCTCTCTTTGGGGGCTTGATGCTGGCTGTTGGCGCGTGTCTTCGGGGCTCCACGGACCAGTGGGAGAGCGCCTGTCTTCGGGGCTTGATGCTGGCCGTTTGCGGGACTCCATGGACCAGGGGGAGAGCGCCATGGACCAGGGGGAGAGCGTCTCTCTTCAGGGATTGACCAGGGCTCCAATCTTCCCATTGAAATGAATGGCGGGTGACCAGGCGTCCAAATCCCCCATTGAAATGAAGGCCGGATGCCCAGGGCTCCAATCTCCCCATTGAAATGAATGGCGGGTGACCGGGCGTCCAAATCCCCCATTGAAATGAAGGCCGGGTGCCCAGGGCTCCAATCTCCCCATTGAAATGAATGGCGGGTGACCGGGCGTCCAAATCCCCCATTGAAATGAAGGCCGGGTGCCAAGGGCTCCAATCTCCCCATTGAAATGAATGCCGGGTGACCGGGCGTCCAAATCCCCCATTGAAATGAAGGCCGGGTGCCCAGGGCTCCAATCTCCCCATTGAAATGAATGGCGGGTGACCGGGCGTCCAAATCCCCCATTGAAATGAAGGCCGGGTGCCCAGGGCTCCAATCTCCCCAGTGAAATGAATGGCGGGTGACCAGGCGTCCAAATCCCCCATTGAAATGAAGGCCGGGTGCCCAGGGCTCCAATCTCCCCATTGAAATGAATGGCGGGTGACCAGGCGTCCAAATCCCCCATTGAAATGAAGGCCGGGTGCCCAGGGCTCCAATCTCCCCAGTGAAATGAATGGCGGGTGACCAGGCGTCCAAATCCCCCATTGAAATGAAGGCCGGGTGCCCAGGGCTCCAATCTCCCCAGTGAAATGAATGGCGGGTGACCAGGCGTCCAAATCCCCCATTGAAATGAAGGCCGGGTGCCCAGGGCTCCAATCTCCC
>NW_027520747.1:142500-150000 GCF_051991255.1 Vanacampus margaritifer | reverse complement strand
TGTGTTCGGGGCTTGTTGCTGGTCGTTGGTGCCTGTGTTCGGGGCTTGTTGCTGGCCGTTGGGGCCTGTGTTCGGGGCTTGTTGCTGGCCGTTGGTGCCTGTGTTCGGGGCTTGTTGCTGGTCGTTGGTGCCTGTGTTCGGGGCTTGTTGCTGGCCGTTGGGGCCTGTGTTCGGGGCTTGTTGCTGGCCGTTGGTGCCTGTGTTCGGGGCTTGTTGCTGGTCGTTGGTGCCTGTGTTCGGGGCTTGTTGCTGGTCGTTGGTGCCTGTGTTCGGGGCTTGTTGCTGGTCGTTGGTGCCTGTGTTCGGGGCTTGTTGCTGGTCGTTGGTGCCTGTGTTCGGGGCTTGTTGCTGGTCGTTGGTGCCTGTGTTCGGGGCTTGTTGCTGGTCGTTGGTGCCTGTGTTCGGGGCTTGTTGCTGGTCGTTGGTGCCTGTGTTCGGGGCTTGTTGCTGGCCGTTGGGGCCTGTGTTCGGGGCTTGTTGCTGGCCGTTGGTGCCTGTGTTCGGGGCTTGTTGCTGGTCGTTGGTGCCTGTGTTCGGGGCTTGTTGCTGGCCGTTGGGGCCTGTGTTCGGGGCTTGTTGCTGGCCGTTGGTGCCTGTGTTCGGGGCTTGTTGCTGGTCGTTGGTGCCTGTGTTCGGGGCTTGTTGCTGGTCGTTGGTGCCTGTGTTCGGGGCTTGTTGCTGGTCGTTGGTGCCTGTGTTCGGGGCTTGTTGCTGGTCGTTGGTGCCTGTGTTCGGGGCTTGTTGCTGGTCGTTGGTGCCTGTGTTCGGGGCTTGTTGCTGGTCGTTGGTGCCTGTGTTCGGGGCTTGTTGCTGGTCGTTGGTGCCTGTGTTCGGGGCTTGTTGCTGGTTGTTGGCGGGGCTCCATGATGGCGGGTGACCAGGGGCGACTGGCGGGTGACCAGGGGTCAAAATCGGCTGGCGGGTGCCCAGGGGTTGACATTGGATGGCGGGTGACCAGGGGTCAAAATCGGCTGGCGGGTGCCCAGGGGTTGACATTGGATGGAGGGTGCCCAGGGGTCAAAATCGACTGGCGGGTGCCCAGGGGTTGACATTGAATGGCGGGTGCCCAGGGGTCGAAATCGACTGGCGGGTGCCCAGGGGTTGACATTGGATGGCGGGTGCCCAGGGGTCGAAATCGACTGGCGGGTGCCCAGGGGTTGACATTGGATGGCGGGTGCCCAGGGGTCGAAATCGACTGGCGGGTGCCCAGGGGTTGACATTGGATGGCGGGTGCCCAGGGGTCGAAATCGACTGGCGGGTGCCCAGGGGTTGACATTGGATGGCGGGTGCCCAGGGGTCGAAATCGACTGGCGGGTGCCCAGGGGTTGACATTGGATGGCGGGTGCCCAGGGGTCGAAATCGACTGGCGGGTGCCCAGGGGTTGACATTGGATGGCGGGTGCCCAGGGGTCGAAATCGACTGGCGGGTGCCCAGGGGTTGACATTGGATGGCGGGTGCCCAGGGGTTGACATTGGATGGCGGGTGCCCAGGGGTCAAAATCGACTGGCGGGTGCCCAGGGGTTGACATTGGATGGCGGGTGCCCAGGGGTCGAAATCGACTGGCGGGTGCCCAGGGGTTGACATTGGATGGCGGGTGCCCAGGGGTCGAAATCGACTGGCGGGTGCCCAGGGGTTGACATTGGATGGCGGGTGCCCAGGGGTCAAAATCGACTGGCGGGTGCCCAGGGGTTGAAATTGACCAGGGGGAGAGCGCCTGCCATAGCCGAAATAGGAGCGCTATGGGCGGCCTGCCTCAGCAGATTTGGCCCCCCAAATCCTGGTTCTCAAAAATTTTCAAAGTCAACTTTTTTCAAAATATTTTCAGAGTGCCACTTCCCAGGGGGATTCTCGCCTGCCATAGCCGAAATAGGAGCGCCATGGGCGGCCTGCCTCAGCACATTTGGCCCCCCAAATCCTGGTTCTCAAAAATTTTCAAAGTCAACTTTTTTCAAAATATTTTCAGAGTGCCACTTCCCAGGGGGATTCTCGCCTGCCATAGCCAAAATAGGAGCGCCATGGGCGGCCTCAGTGAGCACATTTGGCCCCCCCATCCTGGAGCGCCATGGACCAGGGGGAGAGCGCCTCTCTTTGGGGCTTGTTGCTGGCTGTTGGCGGGGCTCCATGGACCAGGGGGAGAGCGCCATGGACCAGGGGGAGAGCGCCTCTCTTCGGGGCTTGATGCCTGTTGGCGGGGCTCCATGGACCAGGGGGAGAGCGCCTCTCTGTGGGGCTTGTTGCTGGCTATTGGCGGGGCTCCATGGACCAGGGGGAGAGCGCCTCTCTTTGGGGCTTGTTGCTGGCTGTTGGCGGGGCTCCATGGACCAGGGGGAGAGCGCCATGGACCAGGGGGAGAGCACCTGCCATAGCCGAAATAAGAGCACTATAGGCGGCCGCCCTCAGCACATTTGGCCCCCCAAATCCTGGTTCTCAAAAATTTTCAAAGTCAACTTTTTTCAAAATATTTTCAGAGTGCCACTTCCCAGGGGGATTCTCGCCTGCCATAGCCGAAATAGGAGCGCCATGGGCGGCCTCAGTGAGCACATTTGGCCCCCCCATCCTGGAGCGCCATGGACCAGGGGGAGAGCGCCTCTCTTTGGGGCTTGTTGCTGGCTGTTGGCGGGGCTCCATGGACCAGGGGGAGAGCGCCATGGACCAGGGGGAGAGCGCCTCTCTTCGGGGCTTGATGCCTGTTGGCGGGGCTCCATGGACCAGGGGGAGAGCGCCTCTCTTTGGGGCTTGTTGCTGGCTATTGGCGGGGCTCCATGGACCAGGGGGAGAGCGCCTCTCTTTGGGGCTTGTTGCTGGCTGTTGGCGGGGCTCCATGGACCAGGGGGAGAGCGCCATGGACCAGGGGGAGAGCACCTGCCATAGCCGAAATAAGAGCACTATAGGCGGCCGCCCTCAGCACATTTGGCCCCCCAATCCTGGTTCTCAAATTTTTTCAAAGTCAACTTTTTTCGAAATATTTTCAGAGTGCCACCTCCAGCGGGGGCTCTCGCCTGCCATAGCCGAAATAAGAGCACTATGGGCGGCCGCCCTCAGCACATTTGGCCCCCCCATCCTGGAGCGCCATGGACCAGGAGGAGAGCGCCTCTCTTCGGGGCTTGATGCCTGTTGGCGGGGCTCCATGGACCAGGGGGAGAGCGCCTCTCTTTGGGGCTTGTTGCTGGCTGTTGGCGTGGCTCCATGGACCAGGGGGAGAGCGCCATGGACCAGGGGGAGAGCACCTGCCATAGCCGAAATAAGAGCACTTTAGGCGGCCGCCCTCAGCACATTTGGCCCCCCCATCCTGGAGCGCCATGGACCAGGAGGAGAGCGCCTCTCTTCGGGGCTTGATGCCTGTTGGCGGGGCTCCATGGACCAGGGGGAGAGCGCCTCTCTTTGGGGCTTGTTGCTGGCTGTTGGCGTGGCTCCATGGACCAGGGGGAGAGCGCCATGGACCAGGGGGAGAGCACCTGCCATAGCCGAAATAAGAGCACTATAGGCGGCCGCCCTCAGCACATTTGGCCCCCCCATCCTGGAGCGCCATGGACCAAGGGGAGAGCGCCTCTCTTCGGGGCTTGATGCCTGTTGGCGGGGCTCCATGGACCAGGGGGAGAGCGCCTCTCTTTGGGGCTTGTTGCTGGCTGTTGGCGTGGCTCCATGGACCAGGGGGAGAGCGCCATGGACCAGGGGGAGAGCACCTGCCATAGCCGAAATAAGAGCACTATAGGCGGCCGCCCTCAGCACATTTGGCCCCCCCATCCTGGAGCGCCATGGACCAGGGGGAGAGCGCCTCTCTTCGGGGCTTGATGCCTGTTGGCGGGGCTCCATGGACCAGGGGGAGAGCGCCTCTCTTTGGGGCTTGTTGCTGGCTGTTGGCGTGGCTCCATGGACCAGGGGGAGAGCGCCATGGACCAGGGGGAGAGCACCTGCCATAGCCGAAATAAGAGCACTATAGGCGGCCGCCCTCAGCACATTTGGCCCCCCCATCCTGGAGCGCCATGGACCAAGGGGAGAGCGCCTCTCTTCGGGGCTTGATGCCTGTTGGCGGGGCTCCATGGACCAGGGGGAGAGCGCCTCTCTTTGGGGCTTGTTGCTGGCTGTTGGCGTGGCTCCATGGACCAGGGGGAGAGCGCCATGGACCAGGGGGAGAGCACCTGCCATAGCCGAAATAAGAGCACTATAGGCGGCCGCCCTCAGCACATTTGGCCCCCCCATCCTGGAGCGCCATGGACAAGGGGGAGAGCGCCTCTCTTCGGGGCTTGATGCCTGTTGGCGGGGCTCCATGGACCAGGGGGAGAGCGCCTCTCTTTGGGGCTTGTTGCTGGCTGTTGGCGTGGCTCCATGGACCAGGGGGAGAGCGCCATGGACCAGGGGGAGAGCACCTGCCATAGCCGAAATAAGAGCACTATAGGCGGCCGCCCTCAGCACATTTGGCCCCCCCATCCTGGAGCGCCATGGACAAGGGGGAGAGCGCCTCTCTTCGGGGCTTGTTGCTGGCTGTTGGCGGGGCTCCATGTACCAGGGGGAGAGCGCCATGGACCAGGGGGAGAGTGCCTCTCTTCGGGGCTTGATGCCTGTTGGCGGGGCTCCATGGACCAGGGAGAGAGCGCCTCTCTTTGGGGCTTGTTGCTGGCTGTTGGCGGGGCTCCATGGACCAGGGGGAAAGCGCCATGGACCAGGGGGAGAGCGCCTGCCATAGCCGAAATAGGAGCACTATAGGCGGCCGCCCTCAGCACATTTGGCCTGTCGCCGCTGTCCGCTGGCCGCTGTCCGCTGGCCGCTGTCCGCTGGCCGCTGTCCGCTTTCCCCTTTACTTTCAGCACTTTCAGCACTTTCAGCACTTCCAGCACTTCCAGCACTTCCAGCACTTCCAGCTCTTCCCCCTCTTTCCCTTCTTCCAACTGCGGGCGCGCCGGGCGCACAGGGGCTCGTGCGGAGGGGTGTGTGTGCGTGCATGTGCCGAACAAGGAGGAGAGCGCCTCACTTCGGGGCTTGTCGCTGGCCGTCGGCGGGGCTCCAAGGACCAGGGGGAGAGCGCCTCTCTTTGGGGGCTTGATGCTGGCTGTTGGCGCGTGTCTTCCCCCTCTTTCCCTTCTTCCAACTGCGGGCGCGCCGGGCGCACAGGGGCTCGTGCGGAGGGGTGTGTGTGCGTGCATGTGCCGAACAAGGAGGAGAGCGCCTCACTTCGGGGCTTGTCGCTGGCCGTCGGCGGGGCTCCAAGGACCAGGGGGAGAGCGCCTCTCTTTGGGGGCTTGATGCTGGCTGTTGGCGCGTGTCTTCGGGGCTCCACGGACCAGTGGGAGAGCGCCTGTCTTCGGGGCTTGATGCTGGCCGTTTGCGGGACTCCATGGACCAGGGGGAGAGCGCCATGGACCAGGGGGAGAGCGTCTCTCTTCAGGGATTGACCAGGGCTCCAATCTTCCCATTGAAATGAATGGCGGGTGACCAGGCGTCCAAATCCCCCATTGAAATGAAGGCCGGATGCCCAGGGCTCCAATCTCCCCATTGAAATGAATGGCGGGTGACCGGGCGTCCAAATCCCCCATTGAAATGAAGGCCGGGTGCCCAGGGCTCCAATCTCCCCATTGAAATGAATGGCGGGTGACCGGGCGTCCAAATCCCCCATTGAAATGAAGGCCGGGTGCCAAGGGCTCCAATCTCCCCATTGAAATGAATGCCGGGTGACCGGGCGTCCAAATCCCCCATTGAAATGAAGGCCGGGTGCCCAGGGCTCCAATCTCCCCATTGAAATGAATGGCGGGTGACCGGGCGTCCAAATCCCCCATTGAAATGAAGGCCGGGTGCCCAGGGCTCCAATCTCCCCAGTGAAATGAATGGCGGGTGACCAGGCGTCCAAATCCCCCATTGAAATGAAGGCCGGGTGCCCAGGGCTCCAATCTCCCCATTGAAATGAATGGCGGGTGACCAGGCGTCCAAATCCCCCATTGAAATGAAGGCCGGGTGCCCAGGGCTCCAATCTCCCCAGTGAAATGAATGGCGGGTGACCAGGCGTCCAAATCCCCCATTGAAATGAAGGCCGGGTGCCCAGGGCTCCAATCTCCCCAGTGAAATGAATGGCGGGTGACCAGGCGTCCAAATCCCCCATTGAAATGAAGGCCGGGTGCCCAGGGCTCCAATCTCCCCATTGAAATGAATGGCGGGTGACCAGGCGTCCAAATCCCCCATTGAAATGAAGGCCGGGTGCCCAGGGCTCCAATCTCCCCATTGAAATGAATGGCGGGTGACCAGGCGTCCAAATCCCCCATTGAAATGAAGGCCGGGTGACCAGGCGTCCAAATCCCCCATTGAAATGAAGGCCGGGTGCCCAGGGCTCCAATCTCCCCATTGAAATGAATGGCGGGTGACCAGACGTCCAAATCCCCCATTGAAATGAAGGCCGGATGCCCAGGGCTCCAATCTCCCCATTGAAATGAATGCCGGGTGACCAGGCGTCCATATCCCCCCCCCATTGAAATGAATGACGGGTGACCAGGCAGGCGAGAGCCCCCGCTGCAGAGGCTCCAGAGGTGGCACTCTGAAAATATTTCAAAAAAAGTTGACTTTGAAATTTTTGGAGAACCAGGATTTGGGGGGGGCAAATGTGCTGAGGCAGGCCGCCCATAGTGCTCCTATTTCGGCCTGGGCGCGCCAGAGCACCCCCCTGGAAGTGGCACTCTGAAAATAATTAAAAAAAAATGACTTTGAAAATTTTTGAGAACCAGGATTTGGGGGGGGCAAATGTGCTGAGGCAGGCCGCCCATAGTGCTCCTATTTCGGCCTGGGCGCGCCAGAGCACCCCCCTGGAAGTGGCACTCTGAAAATAATTAAAAAAAAATGACTTTGAAAATTTTTGAGAACCAGGATTTGGGGGGGGCAAATGTGCTGAGGCAGGCCGCCCATAGTGCTCCTATTTCGGCCTGGGCGCGCCAGAGCACCCCCCTGGAAGTGGCACTCTGAAAATAATTCGAAAAAAGATGACTTTGAAAATTTTTGAGAACCAGGATTTGGGGGGGCAAATCTGCTCAGGCAGGCCGCCCATAGTGCTCCTATTTCGGCCTGGGCGAGCCAGAGCCCCCCCTGGAAGTGCCCCATTCATTTTCAATGGCCGGGTGACCAGGCGTCGAAAAATGCCATAGGAAATGAATGGGGCCCATTCATTTTCAATGGCCGGGTGACCAGGGGGCCAGTACCACCTGCCGCCATTAGGGGCGCTGTAGATAGGGGACCTCGTCCCCCCATTCGAGAGGTTTGCCCCCAAACCTCAAAATGTATGGGGTACAATATCAGGAGCGAGCTTTTTAAGACGAAAAATTTTCAGAGTCAACTTTCTTCGAAATATTTTCAGAGTGCCACTTCCCAGGGGGATTCTCGCTTGCCAAGGCCGAGATAAGAGCACTATGGGCGGCCTGCCTCAACACATTTGGCCCCCCCAAATCCTGGTTCTCAAAAATTTTCAAAGTCAACTTTTTTCGAAATATTTTCAGAGTGCCACTTCCCAGGGGGATTCTCGCTTGC
>NW_027520747.1:125000-132500 GCF_051991255.1 Vanacampus margaritifer | reverse complement strand
GGGGCCTGTGTTCGGGGCTTGTTGCTGGCCGTTGGTGCCTGTGTTCGGGGCTTGTTGCTGGTCGTTGGTGCCTGTGTTCGGGGCTTGTTGCTGGTCGTTGGTGCCTGTGTTCGGGGCTTGTTGCTGGTCGTTGGTGCCTGTGTTCGGGGCTTGTTGCTGGTCGTTGGTGCCTGTGTTCGGGGCTTGTTGCTGGTCGTTGGTGCCTGTGTTCGGGGCTTGTTGCTGGTCGTTGGTGCCTGTGTTCGGGGCTTGTTGCTGGCCGTTGGGGCCTGTGTTCGGGGCTTGTTGCTGGCCGTTGGTGCCTGTGTTCGGGGCTTGTTGCTGGTCGTTGGTGCCTGTGTTCGGGGCTTGTTGCTGGCCGTTGGGGCCTGTGTTCGGGGCTTGTTGCTGGCCGTTGGTGCCTGTGTTCGGGGCTTGTTGCTGGTCGTTGGTGCCTGTGTTCGGGGCTTGTTGCTGGTCGTTGGTGCCTGTGTTCGGGGCTTGTTGCTGGTCGTTGGTGCCTGTGTTCGGGGCTTGTTGCTGGTCGTTGGTGCCTGTGTTCGGGGCTTGTTGCTGGTCGTTGGTGCCTGTGTTCGGGGCTTGTTGCTGGCTGTTGGGGCCTGTGTTCGGGGCTTGTTGCTGGCCGTTGGTGCCTGTGTTCGGGGCTTGTTGCTGGTCGTTGGTGCCTGTGTTCGGGGCTTGTTGCTGGTCGTTGGTGCCTGTGTTCGGGGCTTGTTGCTGGTCGTTGGTGCCTGTGTTCGGGGCTTGTTGCTGGCCGTTGGGGCCTGTGTTCGGGGCTTGTTGCTGGCCGTTGGTGCCTGTGTTCGGGGCTTGTTGCTGGTCGTTGGTGCCTGTGTTCGGGGCTTGTTGCTGGTCGTTGGTGCCTGTGTTCGGGGCTTGTTGCTGGTCGTTGGTGCCTGTGTTCGGGGCTTGTTGCTGGCCGTTGGGGCCTGTGTTCGGGGCTTGTTGCTGGCCGTTGGTGCCTGTGTTCGGGGCTTGTTGCTGGTCGTTGGTGCCTGTGTTCGGGGCTTGTTGCTGGTCGTTGGTGCCTGTGTTCGGGGCTTGTTGCTGGTCGTTGGTGCCTGTGTTCGGGGCTTGTTGCTGGTCGTTGGTGCCTGTGTTCGGGGCTTGTTGCTGGTCGTTGGTGCCTGTGTTCGGGGCTTGTTGCTGGTCGTTGGTGCCTGTGTTCGGGGCTTGTTGCTGGCCGTTGGGGCCTGTGTTCGGGGCTTGTTGCTGGCCGTTGGTGCCTGTGTTCGGGGCTTGTTGCTGGTCGTTGGTGCCTGTGTTCGGGGCTTGTTGCTGGCCGTTGGGGCCTGTGTTCGGGGCTTGTTGCTGGCCGTTGGTGCCTGTGTTCGGGGCTTGTTGCTGGTCGTTGGTGCCTGTGTTCGGGGCTTGTTGCTGGTCGTTGGTGCCTGTGTTCGGGGCTTGTTGCTGGTCGTTGGTGCCTGTGTTCGGGGCTTGTTGCTGGTCGTTGGTGCCTGTGTTCGGGGCTTGTTGCTGGTCGTTGGTGCCTGTGTTCGGGGCTTGTTGCTGGTCGTTGGTGCCTGTGTTCGGGGCTTGTTGCTGGTCGTTGGTGCCTGTGTTCGGGGCTTGTTGCTGGCCGTTGGGGCCTGTGTTCGGGGCTTGTTGCTGGCCGTTGGTGCCTGTGTTCGGGGCTTGTTGCTGGTCGTTGGTGCCTGTGTTCGGGGCTTGTTGCTGGCCGTTGGGGCCTGTGTTCGGGGCTTGTTGCTGGCCGTTGGTGCCTGTGTTCGGGGCTTGTTGCTGGTCGTTGGTGCCTGTGTTCGGGGCTTGTTGCTGGTCGTTGGTGCCTGTGTTCGGGGCTTGTTGCTGGTCGTTGGTGCCTGTGTTCGGGGCTTGTTGCTGGTCGTTGGTGCCTGTGTTCGGGGCTTGTTGCTGGTCGTTGGTGCCTGTGTTCGGGGCTTGTTGCTGGTCGTTGGTGCCTGTGTTCGGGGCTTGTTGCTGGTCGTTGGTGCCTGTGTTCGGGGCTTGTTGCTGGTTGTTGGCGGGGCTCCATGATGGCGGGTGACCAGGGGCGACTGGCGGGTGACCAGGGGTCAAAATCGGCTGGCGGGTGCCCAGGGGTTGACATTGGATGGCGGGTGACCAGGGGTCAAAATCGGCTGGCGGGTGCCCAGGGGTTGACATTGGATGGAGGGTGCCCAGGGGTCAAAATCGACTGGCGGGTGCCCAGGGGTTGACATTGAATGGCGGGTGCCCAGGGGTCGAAATCGACTGGCGGGTGCCCAGGGGTTGACATTGGATGGCGGGTGCCCAGGGGTCGAAATCGACTGGCGGGTGCCCAGGGGTTGACATTGGATGGCGGGTGCCCAGGGGTCGAAATCGACTGGCGGGTGCCCAGGGGTTGACATTGGATGGCGGGTGCCCAGGGGTCGAAATCGACTGGCGGGTGCCCAGGGGTTGACATTGGATGGCGGGTGCCCAGGGGTCGAAATCGACTGGCGGGTGCCCAGGGGTTGACATTGGATGGCGGGTGCCCAGGGGTCGAAATCGACTGGCGGGTGCCCAGGGGTTGACATTGGATGGCGGGTGCCCAGGGGTCGAAATCGACTGGCGGGTGCCCAGGGGTTGACATTGGATGGCGGGTGCCCAGGGGTTGACATTGGATGGCGGGTGCCCAGGGGTCAAAATCGACTGGCGGGTGCCCAGGGGTTGACATTGGATGGCGGGTGCCCAGGGGTCGAAATCGACTGGCGGGTGCCCAGGGGTTGACATTGGATGGCGGGTGCCCAGGGGTCGAAATCGACTGGCGGGTGCCCAGGGGTTGACATTGGATGGCGGGTGCCCAGGGGTCAAAATCGACTGGCGGGTGCCCAGGGGTTGAAATTGACCAGGGGGAGAGCGCCTGCCATAGCCGAAATAGGAGCGCTATGGGCGGCCTGCCTCAGCAGATTTGGCCCCCCAAATCCTGGTTCTCAAAAATTTTCAAAGTCAACTTTTTTCAAAATATTTTCAGAGTGCCACTTCCCAGGGGGATTCTCGCCTGCCATAGCCGAAATAGGAGCGCCATGGGCGGCCTGCCTCAGCACATTTGGCCCCCCAAATCCTGGTTCTCAAAAATTTTCAAAGTCAACTTTTTTCAAAATATTTTCAGAGTGCCACTTCCCAGGGGGATTCTCGCCTGCCATAGCCAAAATAGGAGCGCCATGGGCGGCCTCAGTGAGCACATTTGGCCCCCCCATCCTGGAGCGCCATGGACCAGGGGGAGAGCGCCTCTCTTTGGGGCTTGTTGCTGGCTGTTGGCGGGGCTCCATGGACCAGGGGGAGAGCGCCATGGACCAGGGGGAGAGCGCCTCTCTTCGGGGCTTGATGCCTGTTGGCGGGGCTCCATGGACCAGGGGGAGAGCGCCTCTCTGTGGGGCTTGTTGCTGGCTATTGGCGGGGCTCCATGGACCAGGGGGAGAGCGCCTCTCTTTGGGGCTTGTTGCTGGCTGTTGGCGGGGCTCCATGGACCAGGGGGAGAGCGCCATGGACCAGGGGGAGAGCACCTGCCATAGCCGAAATAAGAGCACTATAGGCGGCCGCCCTCAGCACATTTGGCCCCCCAAATCCTGGTTCTCAAAAATTTTCAAAGTCAACTTTTTTCAAAATATTTTCAGAGTGCCACTTCCCAGGGGGATTCTCGCCTGCCATAGCCGAAATAGGAGCGCCATGGGCGGCCTCAGTGAGCACATTTGGCCCCCCCATCCTGGAGCGCCATGGACCAGGGGGAGAGCGCCTCTCTTTGGGGCTTGTTGCTGGCTGTTGGCGGGGCTCCATGGACCAGGGGGAGAGCGCCATGGACCAGGGGGAGAGCGCCTCTCTTCGGGGCTTGATGCCTGTTGGCGGGGCTCCATGGACCAGGGGGAGAGCGCCTCTCTTTGGGGCTTGTTGCTGGCTATTGGCGGGGCTCCATGGACCAGGGGGAGAGCGCCTCTCTTTGGGGCTTGTTGCTGGCTGTTGGCGGGGCTCCATGGACCAGGGGGAGAGCGCCATGGACCAGGGGGAGAGCACCTGCCATAGCCGAAATAAGAGCACTATAGGCGGCCGCCCTCAGCACATTTGGCCCCCCAATCCTGGTTCTCAAATTTTTTCAAAGTCAACTTTTTTCGAAATATTTTCAGAGTGCCACCTCCAGCGGGGGCTCTCGCCTGCCATAGCCGAAATAAGAGCACTATGGGCGGCCGCCCTCAGCACATTTGGCCCCCCCATCCTGGAGCGCCATGGACCAGGAGGAGAGCGCCTCTCTTCGGGGCTTGATGCCTGTTGGCGGGGCTCCATGGACCAGGGGGAGAGCGCCTCTCTTTGGGGCTTGTTGCTGGCTGTTGGCGTGGCTCCATGGACCAGGGGGAGAGCGCCATGGACCAGGGGGAGAGCACCTGCCATAGCCGAAATAAGAGCACTTTAGGCGGCCGCCCTCAGCACATTTGGCCCCCCCATCCTGGAGCGCCATGGACCAGGAGGAGAGCGCCTCTCTTCGGGGCTTGATGCCTGTTGGCGGGGCTCCATGGACCAGGGGGAGAGCGCCTCTCTTTGGGGCTTGTTGCTGGCTGTTGGCGTGGCTCCATGGACCAGGGGGAGAGCGCCATGGACCAGGGGGAGAGCACCTGCCATAGCCGAAATAAGAGCACTATAGGCGGCCGCCCTCAGCACATTTGGCCCCCCCATCCTGGAGCGCCATGGACCAAGGGGAGAGCGCCTCTCTTCGGGGCTTGATGCCTGTTGGCGGGGCTCCATGGACCAGGGGGAGAGCGCCTCTCTTTGGGGCTTGTTGCTGGCTGTTGGCGTGGCTCCATGGACCAGGGGGAGAGCGCCATGGACCAGGGGGAGAGCACCTGCCATAGCCGAAATAAGAGCACTATAGGCGGCCGCCCTCAGCACATTTGGCCCCCCCATCCTGGAGCGCCATGGACCAGGGGGAGAGCGCCTCTCTTCGGGGCTTGATGCCTGTTGGCGGGGCTCCATGGACCAGGGGGAGAGCGCCTCTCTTTGGGGCTTGTTGCTGGCTGTTGGCGTGGCTCCATGGACCAGGGGGAGAGCGCCATGGACCAGGGGGAGAGCACCTGCCATAGCCGAAATAAGAGCACTATAGGCGGCCGCCCTCAGCACATTTGGCCCCCCCATCCTGGAGCGCCATGGACCAAGGGGAGAGCGCCTCTCTTCGGGGCTTGATGCCTGTTGGCGGGGCTCCATGGACCAGGGGGAGAGCGCCTCTCTTTGGGGCTTGTTGCTGGCTGTTGGCGTGGCTCCATGGACCAGGGGGAGAGCGCCATGGACCAGGGGGAGAGCACCTGCCATAGCCGAAATAAGAGCACTATAGGCGGCCGCCCTCAGCACATTTGGCCCCCCCATCCTGGAGCGCCATGGACAAGGGGGAGAGCGCCTCTCTTCGGGGCTTGATGCCTGTTGGCGGGGCTCCATGGACCAGGGGGAGAGCGCCTCTCTTTGGGGCTTGTTGCTGGCTGTTGGCGTGGCTCCATGGACCAGGGGGAGAGCGCCATGGACCAGGGGGAGAGCACCTGCCATAGCCGAAATAAGAGCACTATAGGCGGCCGCCCTCAGCACATTTGGCCCCCCCATCCTGGAGCGCCATGGACAAGGGGGAGAGCGCCTCTCTTCGGGGCTTGTTGCTGGCTGTTGGCGGGGCTCCATGTACCAGGGGGAGAGCGCCATGGACCAGGGGGAGAGTGCCTCTCTTCGGGGCTTGATGCCTGTTGGCGGGGCTCCATGGACCAGGGAGAGAGCGCCTCTCTTTGGGGCTTGTTGCTGGCTGTTGGCGGGGCTCCATGGACCAGGGGGAAAGCGCCATGGACCAGGGGGAGAGCGCCTGCCATAGCCGAAATAGGAGCACTATAGGCGGCCGCCCTCAGCACATTTGGCCTGTCGCCGCTGTCCGCTGGCCGCTGTCCGCTGGCCGCTGTCCGCTGGCCGCTGTCCGCTTTCCCCTTTACTTTCAGCACTTTCAGCACTTTCAGCACTTCCAGCACTTCCAGCACTTCCAGCACTTCCAGCTCTTCCCCCTCTTTCCCTTCTTCCAACTGCGGGCGCGCCGGGCGCACAGGGGCTCGTGCGGAGGGGTGTGTGTGCGTGCATGTGCCGAACAAGGAGGAGAGCGCCTCACTTCGGGGCTTGTCGCTGGCCGTCGGCGGGGCTCCAAGGACCAGGGGGAGAGCGCCTCTCTTTGGGGGCTTGATGCTGGCTGTTGGCGCGTGTCTTCGGGGCTCCACGGACCAGTGGGAGAGCGCCTGTCTTCGGGGCTTGATGCTGGCCGTTTGCGGGACTCCATGGACCAGGGGGAGAGCGCCATGGACCAGGGGGAGAGCGTCTCTCTTCAGGGATTGACCAGGGCTCCAATCTTCCCATTGAAATGAATGGCGGGTGACCAGGCGTCCAAATCCCCCATTGAAATGAAGGCCGGATGCCCAGGGCTCCAATCTCCCCATTGAAATGAATGGCGGGTGACCGGGCGTCCAAATCCCCCATTGAAATGAAGGCCGGGTGCCCAGGGCTCCAATCTCCCCATTGAAATGAATGGCGGGTGACCGGGCGTCCAAATCCCCCATTGAAATGAAGGCCGGGTGCCAAGGGCTCCAATCTCCCCATTGAAATGAATGCCGGGTGACCGGGCGTCCAAATCCCCCATTGAAATGAAGGCCGGGTGCCCAGGGCTCCAATCTCCCCATTGAAATGAATGGCGGGTGACCGGGCGTCCAAATCCCCCATTGAAATGAAGGCCGGGTGCCCAGGGCTCCAATCTCCCCAGTGAAATGAATGGCGGGTGACCAGGCGTCCAAATCCCCCATTGAAATGAAGGCCGGGTGCCCAGGGCTCCAATCTCCCCATTGAAATGAATGGCGGGTGACCAGGCGTCCAAATCCCCCATTGAAATGAAGGCCGGGTGCCCAGGGCTCCAATCTCCCCAGTGAAATGAATGGCGGGTGACCAGGCATCCAAATCCCCCATTGAAATGAAGGCCGGGTGCCCAGGGCTCCAATCTCCCCAGTGAAATGAATGGCGGGTGACCAGGCGTCCAAATCCCCCATTGAAATGAAGGCCGGGTGCCCAGGGCTCCAATCTCCCCATTGAAATGAATGGCGGGTGACCAGGCGTCCAAATCCCCCATTGAAATGAAGGCCGGGTGCCCAGGGCTCCAATCTCCCCATTGAAATGAATGGCGGGTGACCAGGCGTCCAAATCCCCCATTGAAATGAAGGCCGGGTGACCAGGCGTCCAAATCCCCCATTGAAATGAAGGCCGGGTGCCCAGGGCTCCAATCTCCCCATTGAAATGAATGGCGGGTGACCAGACGTCCAAATCCCCCATTGAAATGAAGGCCGGATGCCCAGGGCTCCAATCTCCCCATTGAAATGAATGCCGGGTGACCAGGCGTCCATATCCCCCCCCCATTGAAATGAATGACGGGTGACCAGGCAGGCGAGAGCCCCCGCTGCAGAGGCTCCAGAGGTGGCACTCTGAAAATATTTCAAAAAAAGTTGACTTTGAAATTTTTGGAGAACCAGGATT
>NW_027520747.1:107500-112500 GCF_051991255.1 Vanacampus margaritifer | reverse complement strand
TCTTTGGGGCTTGTTGCTGGCTGTTGGCGTGGCTCCATGGACCAGGGGGAGAGCGCCATGGACCAGGGGGAGAGCACCTGCCATAGCCGAAATAAGAGCACTATGGGCGGCCGCCCTCAGCACATTTAACCCCCCCATTCTGGAGCGCCATGGACAAGGGGGAGAGCGCCTCTCTTCGGGGCTTGATGCCTGTTGGCGGGGCTCCATGGACCAGGGGGAGAGCGCCTCTCTTTGGGGCTTGTTGCTGGCTGTTGGCGTGGCTCCATGGACCAGGGGGAGAGCGCCATGGACCAGGGGGAGAGCACCTGCCATAGCCGAAATAGGAGCACTATAGGCGGCCGCCCTCAGCACATTTGGCCTGTCGCCGCTGTCCGCTGGCCGCTGTCCGCTGGCCGCTGTCCGCTGGCCGCTGTCCGCTTTATCCTTTACTTTCAGCACTTTCAGCACTTTCAGCACTTCCAGCACTTCCAGCACTTGCAGCACTTCCAGCTCTTCCCCCTCTTTCCCTTCTTCCAACTGCGGGCGCGCCGGGCGCACAGGGGCTCGTGCGGAGGGGTGTGTGTGCGTGCATGTGCCGAACAAGGAGGAGAGCGTCTCTCTTCGGGGCTTGATGCCTGTTGGCGGGGCTCCATGGACCAGGGGGAGAGCGCCTCCCTTTGGGGCTTGTTGCTGGCTGTTGGCGTGGCTCCATGGACCAGGGGGAGAGCGCCATGGACCAGGGGGAGAGAGCCTGCCATAGCCGAAATAAGAGCACTATAGGCGGCCGCCCTCAGCACATTTGGCCCCCCCATCCTGGAGCGCCATGGACAAGGGGGAGAGCGCCTCTCTTCGGGGCTTGATGCCTGTTGGCGGGGCTCCATGGACCAGGGGGAGAGCGCCTCTCTTTGGGGCTTGTTGCTGGCTGTTGGCGTGGCTCCATGGACCAGGGGGAGAGCGCCATGGACCAGGGGGAGAGCACCTGCCATAGCCGAAATAAGAGCACTATAGGCGGCCGCCCTCAGCACATTTGGCCCCCCCATCCTGGAGCGCCATGGACCAGGAGGAGAGCGCCTCTCTTCGGGGCTTGATGCCTGTTGGCGGGGCTCCATGGACCAGGGGGAGAGCGCCTCTCTTTGGGGCTTGTTGCTGGCTGTTGGCGTGGCTCCATGGACCAGGGGGAGAGCGCCATGGACCAGGGGGAGAGCACCTGCCATAGCCGAAATAAGAGCACTATAGGCGGCCGCCCTCAGCACATTTGGCCCCCCCCATCCTGGAGCGCCATGGACCAGGAGGAGAGCGCCTCTCTTCGGGGCTTGATGCCTGTTGGCGGGGCTCCATGGACCAGGGGGAGAGCGCCTCTCTTTGGGGCTTGTTGCTGGCTGTTGGCGTGGCTCCATGGACCAGGGGGAGAGCGCCATGGACCAGGGGGAGAGCACCTGCCATAGCCGAAATAAGAGCACTATAGGCGGCCGCCCTCAGCACATTTGGCCCCCCCCATCCTGGAGCGCCATGGACCAGGAGGAGAGCGCCTCTCTTCGGGGCTTGATGCCTGTTGGCGGGGCTCCATGGACCAGGGGGAGAGCGCCTCTCTTTGGGGCTTGTTGCTGGCTGTTGGCGTGGCTCCATGGACCAGGGGGAGAGCGCCATGGACCAGGGGGAGAGCACCTGCCATAGCCGAAATAAGAGCACTATAGGCGGCCTGCCTCAGCACATTTGGCCCCCCAATCCTGGTTCTCAAAATTTTTCAAAGTCAACTTTTTTCGAAATATTTTCAGAGTGCCACCTCCAGCGGGGGCTCTCGCCTGCCATAGCCGAAATAAGAGCTCTATGGGCGGCCGCCCTCAGCACATTTGGCCCCCCCATCCTGGAGCGCCATGGACAAGGGGGAGAGCGCCTCTCTTCGGGGCTTGTTGCTGGCTGTTGGCGGGGCTCCATGTACCAGGGGGAGAGCGCCATGGACCAGGGGGAGAGTGCCTCTCTTCGGGGCTTGATGCCTGTTGGCGGGGCTCCATGGACCAGGGAGAGAGCGCCTCTCTTTGGGGCTTGTTGCTGGCTGTTGGCGGGGCTCCATGGACCAGGGGGAAAGCGCCATGGACCAGGGGGAGAGCGCCTGCCATAGCCGAAATAGGAGCACTATAGGCGGCCGCCCTCAGCACATTTGGCCTGTCGCCGCTGTCCGCTGGCCGCTGTCCGCTGGCCGCTGTCCGCTGGCCGCTGTCCGCTTTCCCCTTTACTTTCAGCACTTTCAGCACTTTCAGCACTTTCAGCACTTCCAGCACTTCCAGCACTTCCAGCACTTCCAGCTCTTCCCCCTCTTTCCCTTCTTCCAACTGCGGGCGCGCCGGGCGCACAGGGGCTCGTGCGGAGGGGTGTGTGTGCGTGCATGTGCCGAACAAGGAGGAGAGCGCCTCACTTCGGGGCTTGTCGCTGGCCGTCGGCGGGGCTCCAAGGACCAGGGGGAGAGCGCCTCTCTTTGGGGGCTTGATGCTGGCTGTTGGCGCGTGTCTTCGGGGCTCCACGGACCAGTGGGAGAGCGCCTGTCTTCGGGGCTTGATGCTGGCCGTTTGCGGGACTCCATGGACCAGGGGGAGAGCGCCATGGACCAGGGGGAGAGCGTCTCTCTTCAGGGATTGACCAGGGCTCCAATCTTCCCATTGAAATGAATGGCGGGTGACCAGGCGTCCAAATCCCCCATTGAAATGAAGGCCGGATGCCCAGGGCTCCAATCTCCCCATTGAAATGAATGGCGGGTGACCGGGCGTCCAAATCCCCCATTGAAATGAAGGCCGGGTGCCCAGGGCTCCAATCTCCCCATTGAAATGAATGGCGGGTGACCGGGCGTCCAAATCCCCCATTGAAATGAAGGCCGGGTGCCAAGGGCTCCAATCTCCCCATTGAAATGAATGCCGGGTGACCGGGCGTCCAAATCCCCCATTGAAATGAAGGCCGGGTGCCCAGGGCTCCAATCTCCCCATTGAAATGAATGGCGGGTGACCGGGCGTCCAAATCCCCCATTGAAATGAAGGCCGGGTGCCCAGGGCTCCAATCTCCCCAGTGAAATGAATGGCGGGTGACCAGGCGTCCAAATCCCCCATTGAAATGAAGGCCGGGTGCCCAGGGCTCCAATCTCCCCATTGAAATGAATGGCGGGTGACCAGGCGTCCAAATCCCCCATTGAAATGAAGGCCGGGTGCCCAGGGCTCCAATCTCCCCAGTGAAATGAATGGCGGGTGACCAGGCGTCCAAATCCCCCATTGAAATGAAGGCCGGGTGCCCAGGGCTCCAATCTCCCCAGTGAAATGAATGGCGGGTGACCAGGCGTCCAAATCCCCCATTGAAATGAAGGCCGGGTGCCCAGGGCTCCAATCTCCCCATTGAAATGAATGGCGGGTGACCAGGCGTCCAAATCCCCCATTGAAATGAAGGCCGGGTGCCCAGGGCTCCAATCTCCCCATTGAAATGAATGGCGGGTGACCAGGCGTCCAAATCCCCCATTGAAATGAAGGCCGGGTGACCAGGCGTCCAAATCCCCCATTGAAATGAAGGCCGGGTGCCCAGGGCTCCAATCTCCCCATTGAAATGAATGGCGGGTGACCAGACGTCCAAATCCCCCATTGAAATGAAGGCCGGATGCCCAGGGCTCCAATCTCCCCATTGAAATGAATGCCGGGTGACCAGGCGTCCAAATCCCCCCATTGAAATGAATGGCGGGTGACCAGGCGTCCAAATCCCCCATTGAAATGAAGGCCGGATGCCCAGGGCTCCAATCTCCCCATTGAAATGAATGGCGGGTGACCGGGCGTCCAAATCCCCCATTGAAATGAAGGCCGGGTGCCCAGGGCTCCAATCTCCCCATTGAAATGAATGGCGGGTGACCGGGCGTCCAAATCCCCCATTGAAATGAAGGCCGGGTGCCAAGGGCTCCAATCTCCCCATTGAAATGAATGCCGGGTGACCGGGCGTCCAAATCCCCCATTGAAATGAAGGCCGGGTGCCCAGGGCTCCAATCTCCCCATTGAAATGAATGGCGGGTGACCGGGCGTCCAAATCCCCCATTGAAATGAAGGCCGGGTGCCCAGGGCTCCAATCTCCCCAGTGAAATGAATGGCGGGTGACCAGGCGTCCAAATCCCCCATTGAAATGAAGGCCGGGTGCCCAGGGCTCCAATCTCCCCATTGAAATGAATGGCGGGTGACCAGGCGTCCAAATCCCCCATTGAAATGAAGGCCGGGTGCCCAGGGCTCCAATCTCCCCAGTGAAATGAATGGCGGGTGACCAGGCGTCCAAATCCCCCATTGAAATGAAGGCCGGGTGCCCAGGGCTCCAATCTCCCCAGTGAAATGAATGGCGGGTGACCAGGCGTCCAAATCCCCCATTGAAATGAAGGCCGGGTGCCCAGGGCTCCAATCTCCCCATTGAAATGAATGGCGGGTGACCAGGCGTCCAAATCCCCCATTGAAATGAAGGCCGGGTGCCCAGGGCTCCAATCTCCCCATTGAAATGAATGGCGGGTGACCAGGCGTCCAAATCCCCCATTGAAATGAAGGCCGGGTGACCAGGCGTCCAAATCCCCCATTGAAATGAAGGCCGGGTGCCCAGGGCTCCAATCTCCCCATTGAAATGAATGGCGGGTGACCAGACGTCCAAATCCCCCATTGAAATGAAGGCCGGATGCCCAGGGCTCCAATCTCCCCATTGAAATGAATGCCGGGTGACCAGGCGTCCAAATCCCCCCATTGAAATGAATGGCGGGTGACCAGGCGTCCAAATCCCCCATTGAAATGAAGGCCGGGTGCCCAGGGCTCCAATCTCCCCATTGAAATGAATGGCGGGTGACCAGACGTCCAAATCCCCCATTGAAATGAAGGCCGGATGCCCAGGGCTCCAATCTCCCCATTGAAATGAATGCCGGGTGACCAGGCGTCCATATCCCCCCCCCATTGAAATGAATGACGGGTGACCAGGCAGGCGAGAGCCCCCGCTGCAGAGGCTCCAGAGGTGGCACTCTGAAAATATTTCAA
>NW_027520747.1:87500-95000 GCF_051991255.1 Vanacampus margaritifer | reverse complement strand
AATCCTGGTTCTCAAAAATTTTCAAAGTCAACTTTTTTCAAAATATTTTCAGAGTGCCACTTCCCAGGGGGATTCTCGCCTGCCATAGCCGAAATAGGAGCGCCATGGGCGGCCTGCCTCAGCACATTTGGCCCCCCAAATCCTGGTTCTCAAAAATTTTCAAAGTCAACTTTTTTCAAAATATTTTCAGAGTGCCACTTCCCAGGGGGATTCTCGCCTGCCATAGCCAAAATAGGAGCGCCATGGGCGGCCTCAGTGAGCACATTTGGCCCCCCCATCCTGGAGCGCCATGGACCAGGGGGAGAGCGCCTCTCTTTGGGGCTTGTTGCTGGCTGTTGGCGGGGCTCCATGGACCAGGGGGAGAGCGCCATGGACCAGGGGGAGAGCGCCTCTCTTCGGGGCTTGATGCCTGTTGGCGGGGCTCCATGGACCAGGGGGAGAGCGCCTCTCTGTGGGGCTTGTTGCTGGCTATTGGCGGGGCTCCATGGACCAGGGGGAGAGCGCCTCTCTTTGGGGCTTGTTGCTGGCTGTTGGCGGGGCTCCATGGACCAGGGGGAGAGCGCCATGGACCAGGGGGAGAGCACCTGCCATAGCCGAAATAAGAGCACTATAGGCGGCCGCCCTCAGCACATTTGGCCCCCCAAATCCTGGTTCTCAAAAATTTTCAAAGTCAACTTTTTTCAAAATATTTTCAGAGTGCCACTTCCCAGGGGGATTCTCGCCTGCCATAGCCGAAATAGGAGCGCCATGGGCGGCCTCAGTGAGCACATTTGGCCCCCCCATCCTGGAGCGCCATGGACCAGGGGGAGAGCGCCTCTCTTTGGGGCTTGTTGCTGGCTGTTGGCGGGGCTCCATGGACCAGGGGGAGAGCGCCATGGACCAGGGGGAGAGCGCCTCTCTTCGGGGCTTGATGCCTGTTGGCGGGGCTCCATGGACCAGGGGGAGAGCGCCTCTCTTTGGGGCTTGTTGCTGGCTATTGGCGGGGCTCCATGGACCAGGGGGAGAGCGCCTCTCTTTGGGGCTTGTTGCTGGCTGTTGGCGGGGCTCCATGGACCAGGGGGAGAGCGCCATGGACCAGGGGGAGAGCACCTGCCATAGCCGAAATAAGAGCACTATAGGCGGCCGCCCTCAGCACATTTGGCCCCCCAATCCTGGTTCTCAAATTTTTTCAAAGTCAACTTTTTTCGAAATATTTTCAGAGTGCCACCTCCAGCGGGGGCTCTCGCCTGCCATAGCCGAAATAAGAGCACTATGGGCGGCCGCCCTCAGCACATTTGGCCCCCCCATCCTGGAGCGCCATGGACCAGGAGGAGAGCGCCTCTCTTCGGGGCTTGATGCCTGTTGGCGGGGCTCCATGGACCAGGGGGAGAGCGCCTCTCTTTGGGGCTTGTTGCTGGCTGTTGGCGTGGCTCCATGGACCAGGGGGAGAGCGCCATGGACCAGGGGGAGAGCACCTGCCATAGCCGAAATAAGAGCACTTTAGGCGGCCGCCCTCAGCACATTTGGCCCCCCCATCCTGGAGCGCCATGGACCAGGAGGAGAGCGCCTCTCTTCGGGGCTTGATGCCTGTTGGCGGGGCTCCATGGACCAGGGGGAGAGCGCCTCTCTTTGGGGCTTGTTGCTGGCTGTTGGCGTGGCTCCATGGACCAGGGGGAGAGCGCCATGGACCAGGGGGAGAGCACCTGCCATAGCCGAAATAAGAGCACTATAGGCGGCCGCCCTCAGCACATTTGGCCCCCCCATCCTGGAGCGCCATGGACCAAGGGGAGAGCGCCTCTCTTCGGGGCTTGATGCCTGTTGGCGGGGCTCCATGGACCAGGGGGAGAGCGCCTCTCTTTGGGGCTTGTTGCTGGCTGTTGGCGTGGCTCCATGGACCAGGGGGAGAGCGCCATGGACCAGGGGGAGAGCACCTGCCATAGCCGAAATAAGAGCACTATAGGCGGCCGCCCTCAGCACATTTGGCCCCCCCATCCTGGAGCGCCATGGACCAGGGGGAGAGCGCCTCTCTTCGGGGCTTGATGCCTGTTGGCGGGGCTCCATGGACCAGGGGGAGAGCGCCTCTCTTTGGGGCTTGTTGCTGGCTGTTGGCGTGGCTCCATGGACCAGGGGGAGAGCGCCATGGACCAGGGGGAGAGCACCTGCCATAGCCGAAATAAGAGCACTATAGGCGGCCGCCCTCAGCACATTTGGCCCCCCCATCCTGGAGCGCCATGGACCAAGGGGAGAGCGCCTCTCTTCGGGGCTTGATGCCTGTTGGCGGGGCTCCATGGACCAGGGGGAGAGCGCCTCTCTTTGGGGCTTGTTGCTGGCTGTTGGCGTGGCTCCATGGACCAGGGGGAGAGCGCCATGGACCAGGGGGAGAGCACCTGCCATAGCCGAAATAAGAGCACTATAGGCGGCCGCCCTCAGCACATTTGGCCCCCCCATCCTGGAGCGCCATGGACAAGGGGGAGAGCGCCTCTCTTCGGGGCTTGATGCCTGTTGGCGGGGCTCCATGGACCAGGGGGAGAGCGCCTCTCTTTGGGGCTTGTTGCTGGCTGTTGGCGTGGCTCCATGGACCAGGGGGAGAGCGCCATGGACCAGGGGGAGAGCACCTGCCATAGCCGAAATAAGAGCACTATAGGCGGCCGCCCTCAGCACATTTGGCCCCCCCATCCTGGAGCGCCATGGACAAGGGGGAGAGCGCCTCTCTTCGGGGCTTGATGCCTGTTGGCGGGGCTCCATGGACCAGGGGGAGAGCGCCTCTCTTTGGGGCTTGTTGCTGGCTGTTGGCGTGGCTCCATGGACCAGGGGGAGAGCGCCATGGACCAGGGGGAGAGCACCTGCCATAGCCGAAATAAGAGCACTATAGGCGGCCGCCCTCAGCACATTTGGCCCCCCCATCCTGGAGCGCCATGGACCAGGGGGAGAGCGCCTCTCTTCGGGGCTTGATGCCTGTTGGCGGGGCTCCATGGACCAGGGGGAGAGCGCCTCTCTTTGGGGCTTGTTGCTGGCTGTTGGCGTGGCTCCATGGACCAGGGGGAGAGCGCCATGGACCAGGGGGAGAGCACCTGCCATAGCCGAAATAAGAGCACTATAGGCGGCCGCCCTCAGCACATTTGGCCCCCCCATCCTGGAGCGCCATGGACCAGGAGGAGAGCGCCTCTCTTCGGGGCTTGATGCCTGTTGGCGGGGCTCCATGGACCAGGGGGAGAGCGCCTCTCTTTGGGGCTTGTTGCTGGCTGTTGGCGTGGCTCCATGGACCAGGGGGAGAGCGCCATGGACCAGGGGGAGAGCACCTGCCATAGCCGAAATAAGAGCACTATAGGCGGCCGCCCTCAGCACATTTGGCCCCCCCATCCTGGAGCGCCATGGACCAGGGGGAGAGCGCCTCTCTTCGGGGCTTGATGCCTGTTGGCGGGGCTCCATGGACCAGGGGGAGAGCGCCTCTCTTTGGGGCTTGTTGCTGGCTGTTGGCGTGGCTCCATGGACCAGGGGGAGAGCGCCATGGACCAGGGGGAGAGCACCTGCCATAGCCGAAATAAGAGCACTATAGGCGGCCGCCCTCAGCACATTTGGCCCCCCCATCCTGGAGCGCCATGGACCAGGGGGAGAGCGCCTCTCTTCGGGGCTTGATGCCTGTTGGCGGGGCTCCATGGACCAGGGGGAGAGCGCCTCTCTTTGGGGCTTGTTGCTGGCTGTTGGCGTGGCTCCATGGACCAGGGGGAGAGCGCCATGGACCAGGGGGAGAGCACCTGCCATAGCCGAAATAAGAGCACTATAGGCGGCCGCCCTCAGCACATTTGGCCCCCCCATCCTGGAGCGCCATGGACCAGGGGGAGAGCGCCTCTCTTCGGGGCTTGTTGCTGGCTGTTGGCGAGGCTCCATGTACCAGGGGGAGAGCGCCATGGACCAGGGGGAGAGTGCCTCTCTTCGGGGCTTGATGCCTGTTGGCGGGGCTCCATGGACCAGGGAGAGAGCGCCTCTCTTTGGGGCTTGTTACTGGCTGTTGGCGAGGCTCCATGGACCAGGGGGAGAGCGCCATGGACCAGGGGGAGAGCGCCTGCCATAGCCGAAATAGGAGCACTATAGGCGGCCGCCCTCAGCACATTTGGCCTGTCGCCGCTGTCCGCTGGCCGCTGTCCGCTGGCCGCTGTCCGCTTTATCCTTTACTTTCAGCACTTTCAGCACTTTCAGCACTTCCAGCACTTCCAGCACTTGCAGCACTTCCAGCTCTTCCCCCTCTTTCCCTTCTTCCAACTGCGGGCGCGCCGGGCGCACAGGGGCTCGTGCGGAGGGGTGTGTGTGCGTGCATGTGCCGAACAAGGAGGAGAGCGTCTCTCTTCGGGGCTTGATGCCTGTTGGCGGGGCTCCATGGACCAGGGGGAGAGCGCCTCTCTTTGGGGCTTGTTGCTGGCTGTTGGCGGGGCTCCATGGACCAGGGGGAGAGCGCCATGGACCAGGGGGAGAGGGCCTGCCATAGCCGAAATAGGAGCACTATAGGCGGCCTGCCTCAGCACATTTGGCCCCCCAATCCTGGTTCTCAAAATTTTTCAAAGTCAACTTTTTTCGAAATATTTTCAGAGTGCCACCTCCAGCGGGGGCTCTCGCCTGCCATAGCCGAAATAAGAGCTCTATGGGCGGCCGCCCTCAGCACATTTGGCCCCCCCATCCTGGAGCGCCATGGACAAGGGGGAGAGCGCCTCTCTTCGGGGCTTGATGCCTGTTGGCGGGGCTCCATGGACCAGGGGGAGAGCGCCTCTCTTCGGGGCTTGTTGCTGGCTGTTGGCGGGGCTCCATGTACCAGGGGGAGAGCGCCATGGACCAGGGGGAGAGTGCCTCTCTTCGGGGCTTGATGCCTGTTGGCGGGGCTCCATGGACCAGGGAGAGAGCGCCTCTCTTTGGGGCTTGTTGCTGGCTGTTGACGGGGCTCCATGGACCGGGGGGAAAGCGCCATGGACCAGGGGGAGAGCGCCTGCCATAGCCGAAATAGGAGCACTATAGGCGGCCGCCCTCAGCACATTTGGCCTGTCGCCGCTGTCCGCTGGCCGCTGTCCGCTGGCCGCTGTCCGCTGGCCGCTGTCCGCTTTCCCCTTTACTTTCAGCACTTTCAGCACTTTCAGCACTTCCAGCACTTCCAGCACTTCCAGCACTTCCAGCACTTCCAGCTCTTCCCCCTCTTTCCCTTCTTCCAACTGCGGGCGCGCCGGGCGCACAGGGGCTCGTGCGGAGGGGTGTGTGTGCGTGCATGTGCCGAACAAGGAGGAGAGCGCCTCACTTCGGGGCTTGTCGCTGGCCGTCGGCGGGGCTCCAAGGACCAGGGGGAGAGCGCCTCTCTTTGGGGGCTTGATGCTGGCTGTTGGCGCGTGTCTTCGGGGCTCCACGGACCAGTGGGAGAGCGCCTGTCTTCGGGGCTTGATGATGGCCGTTTGCGGGACTCCATGGACCAGGGGGAGAGCGCCATGGACCAGGGGGAGAGCGTCTCTCTTCAGGGCTTGACCAGGGCTCCAATCTTCCCATTGAAATGAATGGCGGGTGACCAGGCGTCCAAATCCCCCATTGAAATGAAGGCCGGGTGACCAGGCGTCCAAATCCCCCCATTGAAATGAATGGCGGGTGACCAGGCGTCCAAATCCCCCATTGAAATGAAGGCCGGGTGCCCAGGGCTCCAATCTCCCCATTGAAATGAATGGCGGGTGACCAGGCGTCCAAATCCCCCATTGAAATGAAGGCCGGGTGCCCAGGGCTCCAATCTCCCCATTGAAATGAATGGCGGGTGACCAGGCGTCCAAATCCCCCATTGAAATGAAGGCCGGGTGCCCAGGGCTCCAATCTCCCCAGTGAAATGAATGGCGAATGACCAGGCGTCCAAATCCCCCATTGAAATGAAGGCCGGGTGACCAGGGCTCCAATCTCCCCATTGAAATGAATGGCGGGTGACCAGGCGTCCAAATCCCCCATTGAAATGAAGGCCGGGTGACCAGGCGTCCAAATCCCCCCATTGAAATGAATGGCGGGTGACCAGGCGTCCAAATCCCCCATTGAAATGAAGGCCGGGTGCCCAGGGCTCCAATCTCCCCATTGAAATGAATGGCGGGTGACCAGACGTCCAAATCCCCCATTGAAATGAAGGCCGGGTGCCCAGGGCTCCAATCTCCCCATTGAAATGAATGGCGGGTGACCAGGCGTCCAAATCCCCCATTGAAATGAAGGCCGGATGCCCAGGGCTCCAATCTCCCCATTGAAATGAATGCCGGGTGACCAGGCGTCCAAATCCCCCCATTGAAATGAATGGCGGGTGACCAGGCGTCCAAATCCCCCATTGAAATGAAGGCCGGGTGCCCAGGGCTCCAATCTCCCCATTGAAATGAATGGCGGGTGACCAGACGTCCAAATCCCCCATTGAAATGAAGGCCGGATGCCCAGGGCTCCAATCTCCCCATTGAAATGAATGCCGGGTGACCAGGCGTCCATATCCCCCCGCCCCCCCCCCCCCCCCCCCATTGAAATGAATGACGGGTGACCAGGCAGGCGAGAGCCCCCGCTGCAGAGGCTCCAGAGGTGGCACTCTGAAAATATTTCAAAAAAAGTTGACTTTGAAATTTTTGGAGAACCAGGATTTGGGGGGGGGCAAATGTGCTGAGGCAGGCCGCCCATAGTGCTCCTATTTCGGCCTGGGCGCGCCAGAGCACCCCCCTGGAAGTGGCACTCTGAAAATAATTCAAAAAAAGTTGACTTTGAAAATTTTTGAGAACCAGGATTTGGGGGGGGCAAATGTGCTGAGGCAGGCCGCCCATAGTGCTCCTATTTCGGCCTGGGCGCGCCAGAGCACCCCCCTGGAAGTGGCACTCTGAAAATAATTAAAAAAAAAATGACTTTGAAAATTTTTGAGAACCAGGATTTGGGGGGGGCAAATGTGCTGAGGCAGGCCGCCCATAGTGCTCCTATTTCGGCCTGGGCGCGCCAGAGCACCCCCCTGGAAGTGGCACTCTGAAAATAATTCGAAAAAAGATGACTTTGAAAATTTTTGAGAACCAGGATTTGGGGGGGCAAATCTGCTCAGGCAGGCCGCCCATAGTGCTCCTATTTCGGCCTGGGCGAGCCAGAGCCCCCCCTGGAAGTGCCCCATTCATTTTCAATGGCCGGGTGACCAGGCGTCGAAAAATGCCATAGGAAATGAATGGGGCCCATTCATTTTCAATGGCCGGGTGACCAGGGGGCCAGTACCACCTGCCGCCATTAGGGGCGCTGTAGATAGGGGACCTCGTCCCCCCATTCGAGAGGTTTGCCCCCAAACCTCAAAATGTATGGGGTACAATATCAGGAGCGAGCTTTTTAAGACGAAAAATTTTCAGAGTCAACTTTCTTCGAAATATTTTCAGAGTGCCACTTCCCAGGGGGATTCTCGCTTGCCAAGGCCGAGATAAGAGCACTATGGGCGGCCTGCCTCAACACATTTGGCCCCCCCAAATCCTGGTTCTCAAAAATTTTCAAAGTCAACTTTTTTCGAAATATTTTCAG